>NC_088223.1:25210547-25365547 GCF_036934945.1 Oncorhynchus masou masou | reverse complement strand
TAGCCTCACACTCAACGTCAACAAAACAAAGGAGATGATCATGGACTTCAGAAAACAGCAGAGGGAGCACCCCCCTAACCACATTGACGGGACAGTAGTGGAGAGTGTAGTAAGTTTTAAGTTCTTCGGCGTACACATCTCGGACAAACTGAATTGGTCCACCCACACAGACAGCATGGTCAAGAAGGAGCAGCAGTGCCTCTTCTACCTCAGGAGGCTGAAGAAATTTGGCTCATCACCAAAAGAACTTACAAACTTTTACAGATGCACAATCAAGAGCATCCTGTCGGGCTGATTCACCGCCTGGTACGTTTACTACATTTTACTATAATGTAGGTCTACTATACTAGACTGTACCATACTTTACTATACTGTACTTTATTGTAGATTTACTATACTTGTCACGCCCTGGTCGAGGTATTTTGTGTTTATCTTCATTTATTTGGTCAGGCCAGGGTGTGGCATGGTGTTTTTGTATGTGGTGTGTTGGTATTGGGTTTGTAGCTTAGTGGGGTGTTCTAGTTAAGTCTATGGCTGTCTGAAGTGGTTCTCAATCAGAGGCAGGTGTTTATCGTTGTCTCTGATTGGGAACCATATTTAGGCAGCCATATTCTTTGTGTGTTTCGTGGGTGATTGTCCTTAGTGTCCTTGTTCCTGTATTCTGTGTTTGTTTACACTAGTGTAGGCTGTTTCGGTTTTCGTTACGTTCTTTGTTTTGTAGTGTTTGTATTTAGATTCGTGTTACGTTTTGTTCATTAAACATGGATCGCAATCTACACGCTGCATTTTGGTCCGACTCTCTTTCACCGCATGAAAGCCGTTACAGAATCACCCATCACAAACGGACCAAGCAGCGTGTCAACAGGCAGGAGCCACAGGAGAAACAGCAAAGGCAGCAGCAGGAGCAGCTTAAAAAGGACTTTTGGACTTGGGAGGAAATCCTCGACGGGAGAGGACCCTGGGCTAAACCAGGGGAGTGTAGCCGCCCCAAGGAGCAACAAAAGGAGGTATCGACATGGGAGGAGGAATTATTCGGAGAAGTGCCTTGGGATCAGCCTGGAGAATATCGCCACCCCAAAGAAGAACTAGAGGCGGCGAGAGCTGAGAGGCGCAGGTATGAGGAGGCAGCGCAGCGATGCGGTTGGAAGCCCGGTAGTCAGCCCCAAAAATTTCTTGGGGGAGGGATCACAGGGAGTATGGCGACGCTAGGTAGGAGATCTGCGCCAACTTCCTGTGGTTACCGGGGGGCTAGAGAGACCGGGCAGGCACCGTGTTATGCTGTGGTGCGCACGGTGTCTCCAGTGCGGGTGCATAGTCCGGTGCATTCTATTCCAGCTCAGCGTATTGGCCGGGCTAGATTGAGCGTCGAGCCAAATGCCATGAAGCCGGCTCTACGCATCTGGCTCCCAGTGCGTCTCCTTGGGCCGGCTTACATGGCACCAGCCTTACGCTCGGTGTCCCCGGTTCGCCTGCATAGCCCAATGCGGGCTATTCCACCTTGCCGCACTGGCAGAGCAACCGGGAGTATTCAACCAGGTAAGGTTGGGCAGGCTCGGTGCTCAAGAGCTCCAGTGCGCCTGCACGGTCTGGTCTACCCAGTACCACCTCCACACCCCAGCCCTCCGGTGGCAGCTCCCCGCACCAGGCTTCCTGTGCGTGTCCTCGGCCCAGTACCACCAGTGCCAGCACCACGCATCAGACCTACTGTGCGCCTCGCCTGTTCAGCGCAGCCAGAGCCTTCCTCCTCTCCTGCGCTGCTGGAGTCTCCCGCCTGTTCAGCGCAGCCAGAGCTGCCAGCCTGCATGGAGCAGCCAGAGCTGCCAGCCTGCATGGAGCAGCCAGAGCTGCCAGCCTGCATGGAGCAGCCAGAGCTGCCAGTCTGCATGAAGCAGCCAGAGCTGCCAGTCTGTATGGAGCAGCCAGAGCTGCCAGTCTGCAAGGAGCTGCCAGTCTGCAAGGAGCTGCCAGTCTGCAAGGAGCTGCCAGTCTGCATGGAGCTGCCAGTCTGCACGGAGCTGCCAGAGCTGCCAGTTTGTAAGAAGCCGCCAGAGCTGTCAGCCTACATGGAGCAGCCAGAGCCGCCAGTCAGTGTGTAGCAGCCAGATCCGTCAGTCTGCCAGGATCCGCCAGTCAGTCAGACTCTTCCAGATCCGCCAGTCAGCCAGACTCTTCCAGATCCGCCAGTCAGCCAGACTCTTCCAGATCCGCCAGTCAGCCAGACTCTTCCAGATCTGCCAGTCAGCCAGACTCTTCCAGATCTGCTAGTCAACCAGACTCTTCCAGATCTGCCAGTCAAACAGACTCTTCCAGATCCGCCAGTCAACCAGACTCTTCCAGATCCGCCAGCCAGCCAGGATCTGCCGGAGCCAACTACCTGCCTGAGCTTCCTCTCAGTGCTGAGCTTCCTCTCAGTGCTGAGCTTCCTCTCAGTGCCGAGCTTCCCCTCAGTCCCGAGCTTCCCCACAGTCCCGAGCTTCCCCTCAGTCCCGAGCTGCCCCTCAGTCCCGAGCTGCCCCTCAGTCCCGAGCTGCCCCTCAGTCCTGAGCTTCCCCTCAGTCCCGAGCTGCCTCGGTCCCGAGCCTTCCCTCAGTCCCGATCTGCTCCTCAGTCCAGTGGGGTTCTGGGTGAGGACTACTAGGCCATGGTCGGCGGCGAGGGTGGACTATCCAAGGACGCGATGAGGAGGGACTAAGACGGTGATTGAATGGGGTCCACGTCCCGCGCCGGAGCCGCCACCATGGACAGACCTGGACCCTCCCTATTGTTTTGAGGTGCGTCCGGGAGTCCGCACCTTAGGGGGGGGGGGGGGGTTCTGCCACGCCCTGGTCGAGGTATTTTGTGTTTATCTTCATTTATTTGGTCAGGCCAGGGTGTGGCATGGTGTTTTTGTATGTGGTGTGTTGGTATTGGGTTTGTAGCTTAGTGGGGTGTTCTAGTTAAGTCTATGGCTGTCTGAAGTGGTTCTCAATCAGAGGCAGGTGTTTATCGTTGTCTCTGATTGGGAACCATATTTAGGCAGCCATATTCTTTGTGTGTTTCGTGGGTGATTGTCCTTAGTGTCCTTGTTCCTGTATTCTGTGTTAGTTTACACTAGCATAGGCTGTTTCGGTTTTCGTTACGTTCTTTGTTTTGTAGTGTTTGTATTTAGATTCGTGTTAAGTTTTGTTCATTAAACATGGATCGCAATCTACACGCTGCATTTTGGTCCGACTCTCTTTCACCGCATGAAAGCCGTTACAATACTGTAATGTACTTTACGGTAGTCCTACTAAGCTATACTTTACTGTAGGTCTACTATACTGTACTATACTGTACTGTACGATATGGTAGGTCTACTAAGCTGTACTATACTGTAATGTACTATACTGTATGTGCACTATACTGTACTATACTGTACTATACTGTACTGTACTATACTGTAGATCTACTTTACAGTAGGTCAAATATACTGTACTGTACTGTACTGTATTATACAGTAGGTTTACTATATTGTACTGTACTGTAGGTCTACTATACTGTACTGTAGTGTACTCTATGTCTACTATACTCTACTATACTTTATAGTATGTCTACTATACTGTACTATACTGTATTGTAGGTCTACTATACTGTACTATACTGTAGGTGTACTATATTGTACTGAACTGTACTTTAATGCACAGTAGGTGTACTATACTGTACAGTAGTGTACTATACTATACTGTACAGTACCGTAGGTCTACTGTACAATACTGTACCGTCCTGTATTTTACTGTAGCTCTACTTTTTTGTATGTAAGTCAACTAAACTGTACTTTACTGTACTGTATTATACTGTATGTCTACTATATGTACTTTAATGTACTGTACTATACTGTAGGTCTACTATACTGTACTATACTGCACTGTACTATACTATACGGTCGACCTACTACACTGTACTATACTTTACTGCACTATACTGTAGTTTAACTGTACTATACTGTAGGTATACAATGCAGCAGGGCAACGATACTGTACTATACTGTACTGTACTATACTGTAGGTTTACTATACTGTACTATACTGTGATTTAATATACTGCAGGTCTACTATGCTGACAGTAGGTCTACTATACTTTACTGTACTATATAGTAGGTCTACTATATTATGCTATACGATACTGTAGGTCTACTATACTGTACTGTAGGTCTACTATACTGTACTTTAGGTCAACTATACTATACCGTAATGTAGATCAACTGTACTGTAGGTCAACTATACTGTACTGTTGGTCAGTTATTTCAATAGTGTACTGTTGGTCTACTATACTGTGCTGTAGGTCTAGTATACTATATATTATACGATACTATACTGTATTTCTAATATACTGTACTGTACTATACTGTACTATACTATACTGTAGGGTCTGTTATACTCTACTGTATTGCAGGTCTAGTATACTTTGCTATTATGTACTGTAAGTCTACTATACTGATCTGTACTGAACTGTAAGTCAATTACACTACCACACTGTATTATACTATACTATACTGTAGGTCAACCATACTGTACTATACTTCACTGTGCCATACTATATTGTAGGTATACTATACAGTACTGTGGGTCTACTATACTGTACTATATTACACTGTAGGTCTAACATACTGTACTATACTATACTGTAGGTCTACCATGCTGTGCTATACTGTACGTGTACTACACTGTACTATACTGCACTGTAGGTCTACTATACTTTACTGTAGGTCAACTATACTATACTGTGCTGTACTGTAGGTCAACTATACTATACTATATTCTACTATACTATACTACATTATCCTATAGGTCTACAGTGCTGTACTATACTGTACAATACTGTGCTATACTTTGCTCTGCTGTAGGTCTACTATACTGTACTTTAGTGTAGGTCTACTATATTGTACTGCACTGGTCACTACACTGTACTATACTGTTATTTTATATACTGTAGGTCTACTATACTGTAATATACTGTACTGTAGGTATACTATATAGTATGTACTGTAAGTCTAGTATACTGTACTGCACTGAACCGGGGGTCAACTGCACTGTAATGTACTGTGGGTCTACTGTACTATACTATACTGTAGGTCTACTATACTGTACTATACTGTACTGTACTACGCTGTATTATGCTGTACTATACTGTACTCTACTGTAGGTCAACTATATGGTATTGTACTATACTAAACTGTAAGTCTACTGTACCATACTGTAGTTTATTCTCTGGCATAAGTGTGTGTGTGTGTGTGTGCAGTACAATCTTTTACCCTTCTCTGACCTCTAGGTTAATCCAAGCAGACAGTTAGCCCAGATCTGACAAACCGATCGGAAGGAAGCCAGCACTGGAAATGTGTGTGTGTGTGTGTGTGTGTGTGTGTGTGCGTGTGTGTGTTTGCACACTTGTGATTTGTGTGTTCTTGGCTTTGTTTGTTTGTGTGAGTGTGCCGGAGCTGAATGAGTCACAGAAGAGAGCAGATGTCAGAAAGACAGGCCACCAGACAGCTCATAAATTATTCATTAACTGGAGAAATAGTGGTGTGTGTGTGTGTGTGTATGTTTACAGAAAAGAGCACATCAAAACTCAAGTATATCATTGGAAATTAGCAGAACAAACCCCTGACACATTGAACAAGGCTACTTGGTTCCATAAAAATACCAATAACGCTGTACCTGCTGTATAGCCGGGTATCCATTTCATTGTGTTGTGATGGTATAGGTATAGGCTGGTGCCTCCATACAGTCCTATAAGTGTCTGTCCAACCCTCTTGTATATCTCTGGAGAAAAACAGAAACAGTATAACAACATTCCTCTAACGTTCTTGTTTACATTTACATTTAAGTCATTTGGCAGACGCTCTTATCCAGAGCGACTTACAAATTGGTGAATTCACCTTATGACATCCAGTGGAACAGCCACTTTACAATAGTGCATCTAAATCATTTAAGGGGGGGGGTGAGAAGGATTACTTTGTCCTATCCTAGGTATATAACATTATATATATTGTAACATTATAGAGACAGAGACGTGACATGAGTCAGTGTGTGTGACTCTCTGCCCCCTCCATGACAGTAGGGCTTGCTTGGTTCACCAGCCTGTCATGTATATTCAGTCTACTGAGATATCGCTCCTGCCAGAGAGTCAATTCTCTCTCTCTCTCTCTCTCTCTCTCTCTCTCTCTCTCTCTCTCTCTCTCTCTAGACACTAAAGGAGAGAAGAGAAGGAGGGAGCCAGGGGGTAGTAGACACTAAAGGAGAGAAGAGAAGAGAAGGAGGGAGCCAGGGGGTAGTAGACACTAAAGGAGAGAAGAGAAGGAGGGAGCCAGGGGGTAGTAGACACTAAAGGAGAGAAGAGAAGAGAAGGAGGGAGCCAGGGGTAGTAGACACTAAAGGAGAGAAGAGAAGGAGGGAGCCAGGGGGTAGTAGACACTAAAGGAGAGAAGAGAAGAGAAGGAGGGAGCCAGGGGGTAGTAGACACTAAAGGAGAGTAGAGAAGGAGGGAGCCAGGGGATTGTAGACACTAAAGGAGAGAAGAGAAGGAGGGAGCCAGGGGGTAGTAGACACTAAAGGAGAGAAGAGAAGGAGGGAGCCAGGGGATAGTAGACACTAAAGGAGAGAAGAGAAGGAGGGAGCCAGGGGGTAGTAGACACTAAAGGAGAGAAGAGAGGATGAGGGAGCCAGGGGGTAGTAGACACTAAAGGAGAGAAGAGAAGGAGGGAGCCAGGGGATAGTAGACACTAAAGGAGAGAAGAGAAGGAGGGAGCCAGGGGGTAGTAGACACTAAAGGAGAGAAGAAAGGAGGGAGCCAAGGGGTAGTAGACACTAAAGGAGAGAAGAGAGGATGAGGGAGCCAGGGGGTAGTGGACACTAAAGGAGAGAAGCAAGGAGGGAGCCAGGGGTAGTAGACACTAAAGGAGAGAAGAGAGGATGAGGGAGCCAGGGGGTAGTAGACACTAAAGGAGAGAAGAGAAGGAGGGAGCCAGGGGGTAGTAGACACTAAAGGAGAGAAGAGAAGAGAAGAGAAGGAGGGAGCCAGGGGGTAGTAGACACTAAAGGAGAGAAGAGAAGAGAAGAGAAGAGAAGGAGGGAGCCAGGGGGTAGTAGACACTAAAGGAGAGAAGAGAAGTGAAGAGAAGGAGGGAGCCAGGGGGTAGTAGACACTAAAGGAGAGAGAAGGGGGAGCCAGGGGGTAGTAGACACTAAAGTAAAGGAGAGAAGAGAAGAGAAGAGAAGGAGGGAGCCAGGGGGTAGTAGACACTAAAGGAGAGAAGAGAAGAGAAGGAGGGAGCCAGGGGGTAGTAGACACTAAAGGAGAGAAGAGAAGGAGGGAGCCAGGGGGTAGTAGACACTAAAGGAGAGAAGAGAAGAGAAGGAGGGAGCCAGGGGTAGTAGACACTAAAGGAGAGAAGAGAAGGAGGGAGCCAGGGGATAGTAGACACTAAAGGAGAGAAGAGAAGGAGGGAGCCAGGGGGTAGTAGACACTAAAGGAGAGAAGAGAAGGAGGGAGCCAGGGGGTAGTAGACACTAAAGGAGAGAAGAGAGGATGAGGGAGCCAGGGGGTAGTAGACACTAAAGGAGAGAAGAGAAGGAGGGAGCCAGGGGGTAGTAGACACTAAAGGAGAGAAGAGAAGGAGGGAGCCATGGGGTAGTAGACACTAAAGGAGAGAAGAAAGGAGGGAGCCAAGGTGTAGTAGACACTAAAGGAGAGAAGAGAGGATGAGGGAGCCAGGGGGTAGTGGACACTAAAGGAGAGAAGCAAGGAGGGAGCCAGGGGTAGTAGACACTAAAGGAGAGAAGAGAGGATGAGGGAGCCAGGGGGTAGTAGACACTAAAGGAGAGAAGAGAAGGAGGGAGCCAGGGGGTAGTAGACACTAAAGGAGAGAAGAGAAGGAGGGAAACAGGGGGTAGTAGACACTAAAGGAGAGAAGAGAAGAGAAGAGAAGAGAAGAGAAGAGAAGAGAAGAGAAGAGAAGGAGGGAGCCAGGGGGTAGTAGACACTAAAGGAGAGAAGAGAAGAGAAGAGAAGAGAAGAGAAGAGAAGAGAAGAGAAGAGAAGAGAAGAGAAGAGAAGAGAAGAGAAGGAGGGAGCCAGGGGGTAGTAGACACTAAAGGAGAGAAGAGAAGAGAAGAGAAGAGAAGGAGGGAGCCAGGGGGTAGTAGACACTAAAGGAGAGAAGAGAAGAGAAGAGAAGAGAAGGAGGGAGCCAGGGGGTAGTAGACACTAAAGGAGAGAAGAGAGGATGAGGGAGCCAGGGGGTAGTAGACACTAAAGGAGAGAAGAGAAGGAGGGAGCCAGGGGTAGTAGACACTAAAGGAGAGAAGAGAAGAGAAGAGAAGGAGGGAGCCAGGGGGTAGTAGACACTAAAGGAGAGAAGAGAAGAGAAGAGAAGAGAAGGAGGGAGCCAGGGGGTAGTAGACACTAAAGGAGAGAAGAGAAGTGAAGAGAAGGAGGGAGCCAGGGGGTAGTAGACACTAAAGGAGAGAGGAGAAGGGGGAGCCAGGGGGTAGTAGACACTAAAGGAGAGAAGAGAAGAGAAGAGAAGGAGGGAGCCAGGGGGTAGTAGACACTAAAGGAGAGAAGAGAAGAGAAGGAGGGAGCCAGGGGGTAGTAGACACTAAAGGAGAGAAGAGAAGGAGGGAGCCAGGGGGTAGTAGACACTAAAGGAGAGAAGAGAAGAGAAGGAGGGAGCCAGGGGGTAGTAGACACTAAAGGAGAGAAGAGAAGGAGGGAGCCAGGGGATAGTAGACACTAAAGGAGAGAAGAGAAGGAGGGAGCCAGGGGGTAGTAGACACTAAAGGAGAGAAGAGAAGGAGGGAGCCAGGGGGTAGTAGACACTAAAGGAGAGAAGAGAGGATGAGGGAGCCAGGGGGTAGTAGACACTAAAGGAGAGAAGAGAAGGAGGGAGCCAGGGGATAGTAGACACTAAAGGAGAGAAGAGAAGGAGGGAGCCATGGGGTAGTAGACACTAAAGGAGAGAAGAAAGGAGGGAGCCAAGGTGTAGTAGACACTAAAGGAGAGAAGAGAGGATGAGGGAGCCAGGGGGTAGTGGACACTAAAGGAGAGAAGCAAGGAGGGAGCCAGGGGTAGTAGACACTAAAGGAGAGAAGAGAGGATGAGGGAGCCAGGGGGTAGTAGACACTAAAGGAGAGAAGAGAAGGAGGGAGCCAGGGGGTAGTAGACACTAAAGGAGAGAAGAGAAGGAGGGAAACAGGGGGTAGTAGACACTAAAGGAGAGAAGAGAAGAGAAGAGAAGAGAAGAGAAGAGAAGAGAAGGAGGGAGCCAGGGGGTAGTAGACACTAAAGGAGAGAAGAGAAGAGAAGAGAAGAGAAGAGAAGGAGGGAGCCAGGGGGTAGTAGACACTAAAGGAGAGAAGAGAAGAGAAGAGAAGAGAAGAGAAGAGAAGAGAAGAGAAGAGAAGAGAAGGAGGGAGCCAGGGGGTAGTAGACACTAAAGGAGAGAAGAGAAGAGAAGAGAAGAGAAGAGAAGAGAAGAGAAGAGAAGAGAAGAGAAGAGAAGAGAAGAGAAGAGAAGAGAAGGAGGGAAACAGGGGGTAGTAGACACTAAAGGAGAGAAGAGAAGGAGGGAAACAGGGGGTAGTAGACACTAAAGGAGAGAAGAGAAGAGAAGAGAAGAGAAGAGAAGAGAAGGAGGGAGCCAGGGGGTAGTAGACACTAAAGGAGAGAAGAGAAGAGAAGAGAAGAGAAGAGAAGAGAAGGAGGGAGCCAGGGGGTAGTAGACACTAAAGGAGAGAAGAGAAGGAGGGAGCCAGGGGGTAGTAGACACTAAAGGAGAGAAGAGAAGAGAAGAGAAGGAGGGAGCCAGGGGGTAGTAGACACTAAAGGAGAGAAGAGAAGAGAAGAGAAGGAGGGAGCCAGGGGGTAGTAGACACTAAAGGAGAGAAGAGAAGGAGTGAGCCAGGGGGTAGTAGACACTAAAGGAGAGAAGAGAAGAGAAGAGAAGGAGGGAGCCAGGGGGTAGTAGACACTAAAGGAGAGAAGAGAAGTGAAGAGAAGGAGGGAGCCAGGGGGTAGTAGACACTAAAGGCGAGAAGAGAAGAGAAGGAGGGAGCCAGGGGGTAGTAGACACTAAAGGAGAGAAGAGAGGATGAGGGAGCCAGGGGGTAGTAGACACTAAAGGAGAGAAGAGAGGAGGGAGCGACACGCCAAGCTTGACTCTTTTTTGTCTCTATAGTTTTTTAAAACTTGTTGTTGTTGTCATCGTGTCTTCCAAACAGTCAGGGAAACATTTCTGTCTTCGCTAAAGCAAATTGCAACATATGATGATGTCAAATCATTAATACATCATTAATGGATTCTTATTAAAACATATATCTGAACTGGTCATCAATCATCTATTATTATCACTGGGACAGGCTTGATTGATCAGGGAGAAAGGTGATCGCTCGGTGATTGATTATGGAGCCACATTATCGATCTATGATTGGTTGATGGGTTTGAGATTAGATTTATTTTGATCAATCTGATTAAGCTATATTGATTATTGTGTTTATATTTAATGATGGGCTATGAAGGGTGTCTTGGTATTAGGCTGTAATCATATTAACCAAGTGTCTTTTATTAACTCCCCCATCAGTCTTTCTGTGTGTAGTCACCCTAAATGTGTGCAAGCTGTGGGATTCTGGGATTGGAGGAGCAGCAGCCAATCAGATTCCCCTGGATTGTGTCCAGGACCATGACTTGTTGACATCATTGGGGTAATCCCTGGTCACCTGATCAGAGGGGTAGCAGGTTTGAGGAGTTAGCAAGGTAACTTTGGTCAACTTTGAGTTCAACTCTGGATAACCTGTCAGACAAATGTGGCTCACCTTTTAGTCAGGTACATGTCTATGGCAACGAATCCTTCAGAACTAACCTGCTCTGGGGCAGGCTAACTCAGGGCTAACTCCATTTATCCTGAATTAAGTGTCTGATCCGTGAGTTGAGGACCAGATATTGCATCATCCTCCCCTTCATTTGAAGAAGATTTTATAAATCAAATGTTTTTTTGTGTGTTTATTTTTTTTTATGTTAAAATACCTATCACATTATTTAAAAAATCACACCACAGCCTGCCGAATTCATTCACTTTGATTTCGGTAAAAATTAAAATGTGGCACCGACTCGCCCATGTATTGACGTTTCACTGTCTCAATGAAACGTTCAGCGTTCAACTAGCCACGTGCGACATGCACGCGCGGCTACAAGCCTGCTAGAGTTAGCGGCAGGCGGATGAGCAATGTCTTCTCAGAAAACCCTGTGTAGATAGCGTGCTTCATGGATACCCCTCTGGCCAAACGTCATGATAACATCCGAGAGAGGGAGAAAGAGAGATAAAGAGAGAGAGATAAAAGAAAGACAGACAACCCTATGCTGCCTGTGGGTTACACTGACTGTGGTGTGGTGGTGTATTTATTTTGTGACACTCACAACCATAAGCTATTGTACCTTGTAAATAATGATGGTGTTGTGCTGGGTTTATTTTCCTGTAATTATGAATAAAACATAGCTAAAGTTAAAACGTTGTCAGCTATACTCCGGTCATTTACTTGAACTGGCTAGCCAGCTAACTAGCTCGCTAACAAGCTAGCAACTAACTAAAACATCAAGAATATTCTTGGAAAATTTGGGGTAGGTGCAGAAAAAATGACATGGGTTTGAAGTAGAGGTCTAACTGGTGTTTCGATGCACTTTTAAGACAAAAAATAATCTTATAGTTTAAGATTCTTCTTTAATAGGTCTCCTAGCTGTGCCGTTGAGGAACTAGAGCAAGCACACTTGCAGTTGTGTTGTTTGGAACACAGCCCTGCATCCCTGTCTGTACACAATTACTGTTGTTGTTTACATAATCCAAATACAGTCCATTCTAAATAGCAATCTGGGTCAGGTGTGCATCATTTTAAAGCTTGTTCTGACTAGATACATTACAGTCAAGATTGCATTCAGATGTGTGGTCCTCGGCATATTTTCTTCACAGTACAAAAACACATTCTGTTCAGGAAAACCCAGTGTATAACGCCATGTCATCTTGTAATTGTACGTCAAACAGGATCATAAATGTTGACACTGTATATTTCCTGAGTTTTATGATATGTATTTTGGCTTCCTTTTATGACATCAAAGTGGTATTTATTCCAATCCTCAACATCTCATCTTTCAAAATACATAATTTATGGCATTTCCTTCACTCAGACAACAAGAAATGAGCAAAAGTTGCCCAATTAGCAGGAGGGATGGGGGCAACTTGTTGTTAAGTGTGGTGCTCACGTTCAGAACGACTGTCAATCAAAACTCATACAGAGCTGTGAAGCGGAGACCTTGAGTTACTGTATAACCACTCCGTTCCAATTTAGGCGCTTATCAGCGTCCAAATCTGCCATTTTTAAACCCATATACAGGTATGAGGTTAAAGGGCTTCCAACTGTCCGCTATGCTATTATCATCATGATGTATTAACCCTGTCTGTCAAAGAAGTAAGCAACAAATAACTTCACATCAGCATTTCATCAATGTTCTATATGAGATGGACAGATGAAGAGTGAGAGATGTATAGCGATGCCAAGATGGAGAAATGGAGAAATAGTGAGATGAAGAAATGGAATGGAGTGCAGGATGGAGAGATGGAGGGATGAAGAGATGTGGAGGTGGAGAAATGGAAAGAGATGGGGTTGAATGACATTGATATCAGAGAAAAGGGATGGGGAGGAGTACAGATAGAGAGAGTGAGTGTAAAAGTCAGGGAGAAAACGAGAGATGGATACGATATACTGTGAAGAGTTCAGGCTGTTTCCTCCTCCCTCACCCTGACATAGATTTGAACCAACACTACTGACTGATTGATTGATTGAGTGAGAGATAGAGGAGGAGGATAGGAGTGAAGGAGAGGGAGGAGGGGGGCTTACAGTGATCTATCTTCCTGTCCCTGACACTTGATCAATACTCACTGAACCATGCACAAGCATGCGTCTCTCTTTCTTCACCTCCCTTTTCGCTCTTTATCACACACACACACACACACACACACACACACACACACACACACACACACACACACACACACACACACACACACACACACACACACTCACTCACACACACACACACACACACACACACACACACACACACACACACACACACACACACACACACACACACACACACACACACACACACACACACACACACACACACACACACACACACACTCTCTCCCTCTCTCACTCTATTTTGTGGCTGTCATAATTCACATCACAGTCACACATATTTCTGGTGTATCCTCTGGCCAATGTTCATAAAATATCAAACTGGAAAGTAAAACACCTCAAAGGAACAGGAAGGAACATCATGACACAATGCACACAATGTACCACAGCATGCTCTCAGCTAGCTAATCAACCAGAGGTGGATTATCCAACCAGGTCACCCATGATACAAGTCAGTATTCCATGTCCTTCCATTTCTGAGGACGTTGGGAGATGACGTGGAAACCGGCCACTAGGGGCAACAGTGAGCACTGTTACCTTCAATTAGCATCTGCCTCTTGTGCCTGTTCGCATGTTCAAATCAAATGATAGAAAGTTATTTTTTACATTTTACATCACAAACCTTATCCCTTACCTTAACCATTCAAGGGTTAATGGCTAACCTTAACCCTAACCTTACAAATTTGGAGTTAAGGCCTAAACACTTTGAAATTTGACGTTTCGAACAACTTGGAAATTTGATGCTTGAGAAACATGGATGTCTAATTCTGTCTAATTCTGACGTGAGACTGTGAGAGCTGGTTAGAATGTACAATGTACAACAGCACTCTCTCAGCTAGCTAACCAACAAGAGGGGGAGTATCAGATGTGGTCATCTGGTGAACATGGTTATCGGTTGTCTGGTCTGGAGATTCTCCTTGAGAATCAAAACACTCTCTTTTATATGACCTGTACTGAGGAATCCCAAGGTCATAGGAGGAATGTGTGTGTGTTTGCTTGTGTGGGAGTGGGTCTGTGTTTGTGTGTGTGTGTGTGTGTGTGTGTGTGTGTGTGTGTGTGTGTGTGTGTGTGTGTGTGTGTGTGTGTGTGTGTGTGTGTGTGTGTGTGTGTGTGTGTGTGTGTGTGTGTGTGTGTGTGTGTGTGTGTGTGTGTAAGAGAGAGAGAGGGTGAGAGACAGAGAAAGGGAGAGAGAGAAAAAGAGTGAGGGGGAGGGAGAAAGAGGGAAAGAGAAAGATTAAGAAAAATAGTGAGAGAAAAAGAGAGCGAGAGAGGGAGGGAGGAAAGAGAGCGAGGCAAAGAGAGATTGAGAGAGAGTGAAGAACGAAGATTAAGAAAAAGAGAGGTAGGGAATGGGAGGGAGGGAGAGAGAGGGAGACAGAGAGAGAGAGCATGATGTGGATAGCTTCTGATTTCATTTCGTAAGGCAACAGATGTGACTTCAAATTGAATTAACACCAAATGACTTTAGCTCACAGTCACACCAAATTACATGAGGGAATTTGGGTGATGTTTGTACTCCGGAAATCCTCATAATGTCATCCTTCATTCTCAACAAACACAGAATTGAACTTTGTTCCCTTTCAGTGGTTTTTACTTTGTCTGTGGTGTTTAAAATATCTTACTATCCAGAAAATACAAAATATAATATACTCACGCAGGTCACCTGTGATACAAGTCAGTATTTGACGTACATGCATGTCTGAGGACATTGGGAGATGACGTGGAAACCGGCCACTAGGTGCAACAGTGTGAGCTCTAACCTTTAAGAAGGTTTGGGTTTTGCTGATGTGGAGATGTGGCAGGGGGTGGGGGATGTGCATAAGCATCTGTCTCTGATTCGAAAGTGTCAGTCGTGTACAGCCATAGCACTGCCTGCCTTTTTTGAGACATTACCTGAGCATTTAAATAGTTTTACACTTGACTTTAAACATGAATCATATGATAAACTGATAACAGTTTAGTCTATTTATTAAAATAAACATAAGAGAGTTTATTCCCTCAGAAGTTGGTAAACTGCACTTATGAGAGAGTTTTTATGACGTTTAAGAAGTTTATTGCATTTTTTGTCTAAAATTCTTTATTATAATAATATCTATTCCCTCAGTGAAAGTATTCTTACTGGAGAGGAGGGGTCCCACTGTGATGAACAAGTTTTAGAGGAGAGGAGGGGACCCACTGTGATGAACTAGTTTTAGAGGAGAGGAGGAAATCCACTGTGATTAACTTTTTTTTTTCAATGAGAGGAGGCTGACTCACTGTGACTAACTAGTTTTACAGGAGAGGAGAGGACCCACTGTGATGAACTCTTTTTACAGGAGAGGAGAGGAGGGGACCCACTGTGACGAACTCTTTTTACAGGAGAGGAGAGGAGGGGACCCACTGTGATGAACTCTTTTTACAGGAGTGGAGGGAATCCACTGTTATTAACTAGTTTTACAGGAGAGGAGGGGACCCACTGTGATGAACTCTTTTTACAGGAGAGGAATGGAATCCACTGTGACTAACTAGTTTTACAGGAGAGGAGAGGAGGGGACCCACTGTGATGAACTCTTTTTACAGGAGAGGAGAGGAGGGGACCCACTGTGATGAACTCTTTTTACAGGAGAGGAATGGAATCCACTGTGACTAACTAGTTTTACAGGAGAGGAGAGGAGGGACCCACTGTGATGAACTCTTTTTACAGGAGAGGAGGGAATCCACTGTTATTAACTAGTTTTACAGGAGAGGAGGGGACCCACTGCTATTAACTAGTTTTACAGGAGGGGACCCACCGTGATTAACTAGTTTTACAGTAGAGGAGGGGACCCACTGTGATTAACTAGTTTTACAGTAGAGGAGGGGATCCACTGTGATTAACTAGTTTTACAGTAGAGGAGGGGACCCACTGTGATTAACTAGTTTTACAGTAGAGGAGGGGACCCACTTTGATTAACTAGTTTTACAGTGGAGGAGGGGACCCATTTTGATTAACTCGTTTTACAGTAGAGGAGGGGACCCACTGTGATTAACTAGTTTTACAGTGGAGGAGGGGACCCACTGCTATTAACTAGTTTTACAGTAGAGGAGGGGACCCACTGTAATTAACTAGTTTTACAGTAGAGGAGGGGACCCACTTTGATTAACTAGTTTTACAGTAGAGGACGGGACCCACTGTGATTAACTAGTTTTACAGTAGAGGACGGGACCCACTTTGATTAACTAGTTTTACAGTAGAGGATGGGACCCACTGTGATTAACTAGTTTTACAGTAGAGGAGGGGACCCACTTTGATTAACCAGTTTTACAGCAGAGGACGGGACCCACTTTGATTAACTAGTTTTACAGTAGAGGAGGGGACCCACTTTGATTAACTAGTTTTACAGTAGAGGAGGGGACCCACTGTGATTAACTAGTTTTACAGTAGAGGAGGGGACCCACTGTGATTAGCTAGTTTTACAGTAGAGGAGGGGACCCACTGTGATTAACTAGTTTTACAGTAGAGGAGGGGACCCACTTTGATTAACTAGTTTTACAGTGGAGGAGGGGACCCACTTTGATTAACTCGTTTTACAGTAGAGGAGGGGACCCACTGTGATTAACTAGTTTTACAGTGGAGGAGGGGACCCACTGCTATTAACTAGTTTTACAGTAGAGGAGGGGACCCACTGTAATTAACTAGTTTTACAGTAGAGGAGGGGACCCACTTTGATTAACTAGTTTTACAGTAGAGGACGGGACCCACTGTGATTAACTAGTTTTACAGTAGAGGACGGGACCCACTTTGATTAACTAGTTTTACAGTAGAGGATGGGACCCACTGTGATTAACTAGTTTTACAGTAGAGGAGGGGACCCACTTTGATTAACCAGTTTTACAGCAGAGGACGGGACCCACTTTGATTAACTAGTTTTACAGTAGAGGAGGGGACCCACTTTGATTAACTAGTTTTACAGTAGAGGAGGGGACCCACTGTGATTAACTAGTTTTACAGTAGAGGAGGGGACCCACTGTGATTAGCTAGTTTTACAGTAGAGGAGGGGACCCACTGTGATTAACTAGTTTTACAGTAGAGGAGGGGACCCACTTTGATTAACTAGTTTTACAGTGGAGGAGGGGACCCACTTTGATTAACTCTTTTTACAGGAGAGGAATGGAATCCACTGTGACTAACTAGTTTTACAGGAGAGGAGAGGAGGGGACCCACTGTGATGAACTCTTTTTACAGGAGAGGAGAGGAGGGGACCCACTGTGATGAACTCTTTTTACAGGAGTGGAGGGAATCCACTGTTATTAACTAGTTTTACAGGAGAGGAGGGGACCCACTGTGATGAACTCTTTTTACAGGAGAGGAATGGAATCCACTGTGACTAACTAGTTTTACAGGAGAGGAGAGGAGGGGACCCACTGTGATGAACTCTTTTTACAGGAGAGGAGAGGAGGGGACCCACTGTGATGAACTCTTTTTACAGGAGAGGAATGGAATCCACTGTGACTAACTAGTTTTACAGGAGAGGAGAGGAGGGACCCAATGTGATGAACTCTTTTTACAGGAGAGGAGGGAATCCACTGTTATTAACTAGTTTTACAGGAGAGGAGGGGACCCACTGCTATTAACTAGTTTTACAGGAGGGGACCCACCGTGATTAACTAGTTTTACAGTAGAGGAGGGGACCCACTGTGATTAACTAGTTTTACAGTAGAGGAGGGGATCCACTGTGATTAACTAGTTTTACAGTAGAGGAGGGGACCCATTTTGATTAACTCGTTTTACAGTAGAGGAGGGGACCCACTGTGATTAACTAGTTTTACAGTGGAGGAGGGGACCCACTGCTATTAACTAGTTTTACAGTAGAGGAGGGGACCCACTGTAATTAACTAGTTTTACAGTAGAGGAGGGGACCCACTTTGATTAACTAGTTTTACAGTAGAGGACGGGACCCACTGTGATTAACTAGTTTTACAGTAGAGGACGGGACCCACTTTGATTAACTAGTTTTACAGTAGAGGATGGGACCCACTGTGATTAACTAGTTTTACAGTAGAGGAGGGGACCCACTTTGATTAACCAGTTTTACAGCAGAGGACGGGACCCACTTTGATTAACTACTTTTACAGTAGAGGAGGGGACCCACTTTGATTAACTAGTTTTACAGTAGAGGAGGGGACCCACTGTGATTAACTAGTTTTACAGTAGAGGAGGGGACCCACTGTGATTAGCTAGTTTTACAGTAGAGGAGGGGACCCACTGTGATTAACTAGTTTTACAGTAGAGGAGGGGACCCACTTTGATTAACTAGTTTTACAGTGGAGGAGGGGACCCACTTTGATTAACTCGTTTTACAGTAGAGGAGGGGACCCACTGTGATTAACTAGTTTTACAGTGGAGGAGGGGACCCACTGCTATTAACTAGTTTTACAGTAGAGGAGGGGACCCACTTTAGTTCCTCTAGTTCCTCCTCTTTAGTTCCTTTTCAGAGCAATATCATCTGAGATGTAAAGTCAGTCAACAAAAGATAAACACATAAAATTATATGTTCCACTTTTAATATTCTGCCTTGGCAGTTACATGCTTCATGATCAATACCTATTCATACATGTCTTATTGCAACAAACATGAAGAGATGTTTAGTGTCACAGTTTGATATGTTGTTTTCGCAAGCAAGGGGTAGGCTGATGACATCACGCATTCCCATCAGACCAACTCCTCGAATGCTCGGAAAGTTGTCTAAAAAAACAGTATGTTGTTTCAAATGTATATTTTTGTTCCCTTTAGTGTGTGTACTTTACTGTATTTAGAGTTGGGATATCGCTTTTCAAATGTAAAAGTTCAGAAATCGCTGGAGAATGTCTTTCATTTGGTGATTTGCATTTGCCATTTTAATGCATATAAAAAAACAAAGAGAAGATTGCTTTAAGTTAAGGTTTAATTTAATGAAATCAAAGGCATATTTATAATAGTGTTGGAGCACAATCCTTTGTACAACAAACTTATCCACACACTAACTGTAGCAATTGGTTTATAATACAAGAAAAATTCACTGCAATTAGAATAAATGATTGGTCAACTTTTACACAAAATAGCTATAAACAATAATATACAGAGTGATATACAATAACAGCACAATAATGTAACAGAACGGACCTGGGAAATAAATACAAATCAAACAAGAGTCCAAACCACTTCCATCAATGGAAATAGATTTTCAGCTATTTACTTCTGTGTGTGTGTCTGTAGGGTAACTTCCCCTTCTCTACCATACATCTCTGCTTTTCAGTCTCATAAAAGGCAGACTGCTGGAGCTCCCTCCAATGCCCTGTACCAGGTACAGGGAAACCACTTTGGCTGGGCAGAAGATATTTTCCTGCCACTCCAGGAAAGCCGGTATGTGTGTGAGGGCTGTTGGGGCTTTGTTTCAGCGTTTAGTGGCAGAGCCTGTACAGACGGCCAGAGGGATGTTGCTTTGAGCATTTCCCCCTCCTCTTTCCTCTGTTCGCTCCTTCCTCACTGCCCCCCTCTGCTCCCAGGCCTCCAGCTCCCATTGAAAAAAGGCAGTGGCAGCAAAATCCTCAAATGGCATCCTTGAATTTGGTGAGGCCTGCTGTGTAAGTGCAGGTGGCAGGGGATGTGACTGGGACACTGACCGTTTCACTCTCTGCAGTAACATAATGCCACAGCCGTGTGTCTCTAGGAGCTTCTCTAGGCTGGTGTTAAGAACAGAGCAGATCCACTCGTTTCAGGATCTCTTCCTCCCATGGTGCTTGGCCAGTAGCCCAACACTAGCAGCTCTAATGGGCTCGTCCATTGGCCGTGGTCCAAGATGAAGATGCAACCTCATCTCTTGACTGGCCCAGTAGAGAAGCTGTCAAGGCAAATCTGAAAGACACTAACCTAAATCAAGTGTGTGCTTGTGTGTGTGTGTCAGAATGAGTTAGTGCCTGAACACATAAGTATGTGTGTGATATTTTTGTTAAATATTTTTTTATTTCACCTTTATATAACCAGGTAGGCCAGTTGAGAACAAGTTCTCAACAAGTATCACCTGCATCCAGCAGGAATTCTTCAGAGTAATCCTCTTCTGTTGTGACAGGAGCTGGTACCAAAGAGAAGCAGAACAGGACAGTCTGGGCCCTGTACTGCTGGAACCGGATCGGTCTCAGCAGAGAGGAGAGCAAGAAGGTCATGCGTGTCGTTCCTCTCAAAGTAAATAGAGGCCCAACTACCTTAAATGAGAATAATTATAAAGCTAAACTATGTGAGTAAGTGAGTGTGTGATTGAGAGGCGGAAAGTGAACTGTGTGATCATGTCGCGGTGCTGTTTCTTTTTTGTTGCATTCAGTCACTAAATGCACATCTTGAGCTTTTCCCGAATGCTCAGTGTACTTTCGTGGCAATCCCTGGTGTGTGTGTTCATATGTCAACCTGACAGCCTTGTAGTATGACGTTTAGGGATTTGGCATCAACTACTACCAACAGTGTACAATCAAAAAAGGATATCAATCATTCTGATCTGTACTGATACGTGCTTAATTATGTGACTATAGGGCTTAGAGAGCACTCAAGTTTAATTTTGTTTTATTTTACTAGGCAAGTCAGTTAAGAACAAATTCTTATTTTCAATGACGGCCTAGGAACAGTGGGTTAACTGCCTGTTCAGGGGAAGAACGACAGATTTGTACCTTGTCAGCTCGGGGATTCGAACTTGCAATCTTTCGGTTACTAGTCCAACGCTCTAACCACAGTAATAAGGAATGTAGGCTACTTTAAATCAAATCAAATTTATTTATATAGCCCTTCGTACATCAGCTGATATCTCAAAGTGCTGTACAGAAACCCAGCCTAAAACCCCAAACAGCAAGCAATGCAGGTGTAGAAGCACGGTGGCTAGGAAAAACTCCCTAGAAAGGAAAAAACCTAGGAAGAAACCTAGAGAGGAACCAGGCTATGTGGGGTGGCCAGTCCTCTTCTGGCTGTGCCGGGTGGAGATTATAACAGAACATGGTCTAACAGAACATGGTCATGATGTTCAAATGTTCATAAATGACCAGCATGGTCAAATAATAATAATCACAAGCAGAACAGTTGAAACTGGAGCAGCAGCACGGCCAGGTGGACTGGGGACAGCAAGGAGTCATCATGTCAGGTAGTCCTGAGGCATGGTCCTAGGGCTCAGGTCCTCCGAGAGAGAGAAAGAAAGAAAGAAAGAAAGAGAGAATTATAGAGAGCATACTTAAATTCACACAGGACACCCGATAGGACAGGAGAAGTACTCCAGATATAACAAACTGACCCTAGCCCCCTGACACATAAACTACTGCAGCATAAATACTGGAGGCTAAGACAGGAGGGGTCAGGAGATGCTGTGGCCCCATCTGATGACACCCCCGGACAGGGCCAAACAGGAAGGATATAACCCCACCCACTTTGCCAAAGCACAGCCCCCACACCACGAGAGAGATATCAGCCCCCACACCAACGTACCATCCTGAGACAAGGCCGAGTATAGCCCACAAAGATCTCTGCCACGGCACAACCCAAGGGGGGGCGCCAACCCAGACAGGAAGATCACATCAGTGACTCAACCCACTCAAGTGACGCACCCCTCCTAGGGACGGTATGAAAGAGCCCTAGTAAGCCAGTGACTCAGACCCTGTAATAGGGTGACCCACTGAAGAGATGAGTCTTCAGTAAAGACTTAAAGGTTGAGACCGAGTTTGCATCTCACATGGGTAGGCAGACCATTCCATAAAAATGGAGCTCTGTAGGAGAAAGCCCTGCCTCCAGCTGTTTGCTTAGAAATTCTAGAGACAATTAGGAGGCCTGCGTCTTGCGACCGTAGCGTACGTGTAGGTATGTACGGCAGGACCAAATCAGAGAGGTAGGTAGGAGCAAGCCCATGTAATGATTTGTAGGTTAGCAGTAAAACCTTGAAATCAGCCCTTGCCTTGACAGGAAGCCAGTGTAGGGAGGCTAGCACTGGAGTAATATGATACTTTTTTGGGGTTCTAGTCAGGATTCTAGCCGCCGTATTTAGCACTAACTGAAGTTTATTTAGTGCTTTATCCGGGTAGCCGGAAAGTAGAGCATTGCAGTAGTCTAACCTAGAAGTGACAAAAGCATGGATTAATTTTTCTGCATCATTTTTTGGACAGAAAGTTTCTGATTTTTGCAATGTTACGTAGATGGAAAAAAGCTGTCCTTGATATGTTCTTCAAAAGAGAGATCAGGATCCAGAGTAACGCCGAGGTCCTTCACAGTTTTATTTGAGACGACTGTACAACCATTAAGATTGATTGTCAGATTCAACAGAAGATCTCTTTGTTTCTTGGGACCTAGAACAAGCATATCTGTTTTGCCCGAGTTTAAAAGTAGAAAGTTTGCAGCCATTCACTTCCTTATGTCTGAAACACATGCTTCTAGCGAGGGCAATTTTCGGGCTTCACCATGTTTCATTGAAATGTACAGCTGTGTGTCATCCGCATAGCAGTGAAAGTTGACATTATGTTTTCGAATGACATCCCCCAGAGGTAAAATATATAATGAAAACAATAGTGGTCCTAAAATGGACCCTTGAGGAACACCGAAATGTACAGTTGATTTGTCAGAGGACAAACCATTCACAGAGACAAACTGATATCTTTCCGACAGATAAGATCTAAACCAGGCCAGAACTTGTCTGTGTAGACCAATTTGGGTTTCCAATCTCTCCAAAAGAATGTGGTGATCGATGGTATCAAAAGCAGCACTAAGGTCTAGGAGCACGAGGACAGATGCAGAGCCTCGGTCTGATGCCATTAAAAAGTCATTTACCACCTTCACAAGTGCAGTCTCAGTGCTATGATGGGGTCTAAACCCAGACTGAAGCATTTCGTATACATTGTTTGTCTTCAGGAAGGCAGTGAGTTGCTGCGTGTGACGACCCTCCCACTCCGTCTGCCGTATTCTGTTTGTTCTTGTTTCCTTATTAGGATGCCGGTAGGTGGAGTTGGGGAGGGTCGTCAGCTACATGGGAAACACCTGGGCCAGGTGTGTCCCAGGATAAATAGACCTCTTCCACATTCATGGAGGAGACTCTCTCCATGCAGACACCATTGTAGATTGTGTTGTGGTTCTTGGTGGCCTTTTGTTTGTTTGCATTGGCACCTTTCAACACCCTGCATTATCACATTCATGCATGCAAAACACTCACTTACACTACTAATTACTGATTACACACACCATTGTAAATTTTCCTTAGTTGCTTTAGTTAATAAATATATATTTTGTTACTCCTCGTTATCTCCACGTTGTCTCCCTTTGTTACGGGCTTTGAGCCGGTTCGTGACAAGTGGGGGCCCGTCCGGGATCTTTTGAACTATTGGTTTGGGAGGCCGTGGAGGTACGTGTTTGGTTTGCATATTTTGTTTGCGTGTGATAGGCCCAGTATTGGTTGCCTTTGTTGTTTGGTTTGTGTGCTGTGTTGGAGAGAGTATAATGGTTAGTTTCCAGGCCCTGCCTAGCCTGAACTCTTGTTCTACTTTCTGTTGGGATGCCAGTCTGAGGTGAGTAATCGGCTGTCTACCTTGGTGGGAGATTTGGGTAGGGTAGTGGAACTTGCTACCCGGAGCTATAGCCTATTTCCCCTGATAGGTTTAGCGACGTGTTTCATTTTTTGGAATATGTTGGGCATGGTTAATGTTTGTTATTTTTGTGTGGTGTCTGTGGACTGAGCAGTTGTCTCGGGGGCACATCCGTGGCTTGGTGGAATTTGCCAGCATGCTGGGGAGTTTTTCCTTGCCAGCGGGCTACAGTGCGTAAATTCCCACCGCAAATCTGCACGAAGACTAGGGTTGAGTTATTGTAGGTTTTGGGGAAGTTCCATATCGCATCTCTCTTCTGTGGTGCTCAGGGTGATTGTCAATTCTCGGGTTGTGGTCTGGTGTGCTCAGCAGAAGGGAAGAGCGTCATGGCGTCTTATGTAGATGAGTTCATTTGCTCTCCATCGGAGGGATTGTTAGATTTAGGTACTAAAGAACAGCTGTTGAAGGTCGCGGAACACTACAAGGTTGAGATTAGTGATAAACGTGTAAAAAATTCTATTAGGTTGATATTGAAGGCCAATCTGATGGAGAGTGGTATTCTTGAAGTTACCACTGGGCCAGCCTCTGCTGAGGATTTGTCGTCTCCCAGTAATGTTACAATGGCCATTCCATCCGTTAGTCCTAGTAGCCTTCTTTTTGAATAGCAGAAAGAACTGCTTCTGTTACAGCTGGAGCATGATCGTGAGAAGAGAGAGCATGATCGGCAGCATGAGTGTGAGAAGAGTGAGCATGATTGTGAGAAGAGAGAGCATGATCGGCAGCATGATCGTGAGAAGCTAGAGCATGATCGTATAAAATATGAAAAGGAATTGGTATTTAAACAAGATATGGAGCGTGCAAAAATCAAGTTGCAACAAGAACGTATAGAGTTGGTTAGGGAAGGAAAGATCTCAGGAGAGAGTTTGTTTTGGGAAGGTGACCCAGATTTACCTAGGGGTAGTTCCGTTTTTGGTTGTGCCCCAGAGACATTTGATGTTGTTGGGAACTTACGGTTATTGCCTCAGTTTAATGAAAGGGACCCCGAGACATTCTTTCCGTTGTTTGAGCGGGTTGCTGACGCTAGGAGTTGGCCTGATTCTGACCACACTTTAATGTTGCAGTGTGTGCTGACTGGTAAAGCGCAGGAAGCATATTCAGCTCTTAGTGTACACGACAGTGCCAGTTATGATAAAGTTAAAACAGCTGTGTTACAGATTTATGAATTGGTCCCTGAGGCTTACCGCCAACGATTTAGGACTTTAAAAAGGGATGATAAGCAGACTCATGTTGAGTTTGCGCGACAATTATCTTTACAGTTTAATCGCTGGTGTTCCGCCTCTGCAGTTGTGACTTTCCAAGGGCTGTGTGATATGATTATGTTAGAGCAATTTAAGGACACAATTCCTGATCGCATTGCCATGTATATTAACGAACAGAAAGTAAAGAATGTTGCTGAAGCTGCGGTTTTGGTGGACGAGTATGTGTTGACTCACAAAAGTGTCTTTGCAGAGCCCCGTATTCGGAAAGAGTGGAGGCGTTCGGATAGATTTGGGCTTCGCTCACCGAGATACTTTGGTTCACGGGCAGAGTTCTATTCAACTCGGGTTGAGCCTGACTCCCATGGTAAAGCTGACTTTGGGCAGGAGTGTCACTACTGTCAAGGTTCAGGTCATTGGAAAAACGAATGTCCACTTCTCAGGTCAAAGGGTGCTTACGCTAAATCTAAGCCTACCGCATTAGCTGCACCTGTTCCACATCAGTTCACCCATGACTCATTTCCTCAGGCCCAGGAGAATGTGAAAGTCCATATTGATCCAGACTATTTACCTTTCATTACGGAAGGTTTTGTGTCTATGTTAGGAAGTAAAGACCTAGTGCCAGTGAAGATCCTGAGAGACACAGGAGCCTCTGAATCATTTGTGTTGGAGTCTGTGTTACCCTTTTCTGCTGAGACTGATTCAGGGAATAGTGTTCTAATTAGGGGAATAGGTTTGAACACTCTGTCAGTTCCATTGCATAAACTGATGTTGGATTGTGGGCTGGTGAAGGGTGAAGTTGTTGTGGGGGTGCGTCCTTCGTTGCCTATTGAGGGTATCGACGTTATCCTTGGGAATAACTTGGCTGGTGAGCGTGTATGGCCTGTCGTGTTTCCATCTCTAGTGGTTTCCACTAAGCCGTCATTTGTTGGGATTCCTGATGAGAGTGTACAGAGTTTCCCAGAGGTGTTCTCTGCGTGTGCAGTGACACGTTCTATGGGTCGTGGCGAACTGGTCACTGCGCCAACTAATGATAATAATACAAAGTATGTCACTGTTTTCCCTGTTATCCCGTTATCTGTAACCCGCTCAGATCTAATCAATGCACAACGGGATGACCCCACGTTAGAAGAGTTGCGTGACCAAATTGTGCCTGTGGAACAGTTGGGAGATGTCGCCCATGGCTATTTTCTCCAAGAGGATGTCCTGATGAGAAAGTGGGTGTCTCATGATAGTTGTTTTCTAGGGGAGGCAATTAGTCAGGTTGTTGTACCAGTTAAGCTTTGTGAGTTGGTGTTGGAAACTTCTCACAGCGACGTTGCTGGACATATGGGGGTGAGGAAAACCTACAATCGCATATTAAGACATTTCTTTTGGCCTAGATTAAAGAGGGATGTTTCTGATTTTATCAAAACTTGTCACACCTGTCAATTAACTGGTAAGCCTAATCAATCTATTAAACCAGTACCATTGTTTCCTATTCCTGTACTCAGCCAACCTTTTGAGTATCTGATTATTGACTGTCTGGGTCCTCTGCCTCGTTCTAAAAAGGGTAGCAGTTACCTGTTCACTGTGATGTGTCAGACCACTAGGTTTCCTGCTGCCTATCCTCTTCGATCTATCACGACTAAATCTGTGGTAAAAGCTTTAACTCAGTTTCTCTCATTGTTTGGACTCCCTAAGGTCATTCAGAGTGATCAAGGCTCTAATTTCACCTCTAATCTGTTTAGTCAGGTTTTTCAACAGCTCCATATTAAACACAATTTGTCTAGCGCCTATCATGCGCAAAGTCAAGGAGCACTGGAACGTTTCCATCAAACACTTAAGTCTTTGTTGAGAGCTTATTGTACTGAGATGGATAAGGATTGGGAGGAGGGGTTGCCTTGGTTACTGTTAGCTGCTAGGGAAGTTTCACAGGAGAGCACAGGTTTCAGTCCAAATGACCTTGTGTTTGGACATAGGGTGCGTGGACTTTTATCTGTTCTCCAGGATGACTGGAAGTCTCCCGAGCCTCCTCAGTCCCTATTATTGTATGTGTGTGATTTCCGACGACGGCTGTATGCCGCTGGTGAAATGGCTAAAGAGAAGTTATCATCTTCACAGGAGAGGATGAAGGGCATATTTGATCGCCGAACTGAGCCTTGTCACTTTAGTCCAGGTGACTAGGTTCTTGCTCTGCTGCCAATTGTTGGTTCTCCTTTGCAAGCCAAGTTTCAAGGTCCATATACAGTGGTGTGCCAGTACACTGAGCAAAATTATCTAGTTGCCACTCCAGAACGGAGGAAAGCACACCAGCTGTGCCATGTAAATCTGTTAAAACCCTATTATGCACGTTCCTCTGAGACTGAACAGTGGGATTCTACAGAGGACGGTAAAACCTGTTCTTTTGGCTGATACCGTTGTTTCCTTGGGTTCTTGTCGTGCTAGATCTGGGCATGAGGAGGAAGATGTTCCTGGTCCTGACGATTGTATATTGCAGGGTAGATTAAAACATTCAGAAACACTGGATATTTTAGACAGTCTTCTCACTCACCTACCTGATGATGGGCGGAAAGAGATGGTTGGTCTGATTCAGAGATTTCCAGGTTTATTTTCTGATACACCTACACGTACAAACTTAATAGAACATGATATTGACATTGGAGGTGCTGACCCCATTCGTCAGCGGTTCTATAGAGTTTCTTCAGAGAAACTACGTTGTCTGGATGCTGAGGTCAAGTACATGCTGGAGAGTAAGATAGCAGAGCCTTCTTTCTCCATTTGGGCTTCTCCCTGTATCTTGGTCAGTAAACTGGATGGAACAAACCGATTTTGTACGGACTACTGTAAGGTAAACAGTGTCACAAAGCCAGATTCATTTCCTCTTCCTCGAATGGAGGACTGTGTTGATCAAGTCGGTGCAGCTAAGTTTGTGAGCAAATTTGACCTGTTAAAAGGCTATTGGCAGGTGCCACTGACGAGTAGGGCACGTGAAATCTCTGCCTTTATTACACCCTTTGGTCTGTACTCGTATTCAGTTATGAGTTTCAGTTTGCGCAAGGCACCTGCCACTTTTCAGCAACTTATGAACAGGGTTGTCGCCGGTCTGACCGGGTGCGCTGTTTATCTGGACGATGTAGTGATATATGCAGATACTTGGGAAGAACATCTGTCCCGTATTCAAGCCTTGTTCGAACGTCTGGCTGCGGGTCGCCTCACAATCAATCTGGCTAAATGTGAGTTTGCTCAGGCGACCGTTACATACCTTGGAAAAGTGGTTGGGCAGGGTGAAGTGCGTCCTTGTTCGGGCTAAAGTGGTGGCTATTGATGCTTTTCCACCACCAACTACTAAAAAGGAACTGATGCGTTTCTTGGGCATGATTGGTTATTACCGTAGTTTTTGTAATAACTTCTCCACTGTGGTCGCTCCCTTGACAGATCTGCTGAAAGCTAAGGCTGTTTATGTGTGGTCTACTCGTTGGCAACACGCTTTTGAAGATGCAAAGAGGTTGCTTATCTCAACTCCGGTGCTGGCTGCTCCTCGCATGGATTTGTCATTTACCTTGCAGGTGGATGCTAGTCATGTGGGGGCACGTGCAGTTTTGCTGCAAGCAGATGTGTCTGGGATTGAGAGGCCTGTTAGTTTATTTTCTAAAAAGTTTAACGATTATCAGTTGAACTATTCGGTTATTGAAAAGGAAGCGCTAGCACTCATTTGGGCGCTACAACACTTCGAAGTGTATGTCGGGTCGGGGGTAGTACCTATTGTGGTCTACACCGACCATAACCCCCTCACCTTTTTGAGGTCCACGATGTGTCCAAATCAGAGGATCATGCGATGGTGTTTATTTTTACAATCATACCATCTCGATGTGCGGCACACCCGGGGGACTGAAAACGTGATTGCTGATGCTCTCTCGTGCGCCCTGTTCCTAAATGTTTACGTGACTGACAATTGTTACGTATTGTCATGTTCTCTCTGTCCTTTCTGCTCCCGCCTGGTCTTGTTTTCTTCTTTCCTCTTAAATGTTGCTTCCTGTGTGAAGGTTGCTGAGGTCTGTGGAGGAGGTTGGCTGGGGCAAATTGTAAGGGTGAACACATAGACCCTCATCAATTTGTGGCGCAGAAACTGTGTCAATTTGGAACTTAGAGGCTGGTATTTTCTTCCGGGGTCCTTGTTGGTCCCCGGTTTTATGGGGGGGGGGGGAATGTGACGACCGTCCCACTCCATCTGCCGTATTCTGTTTGGTCTTGTTTCCTTATTAGGATGCCGGTGGGCGGAGTTGGGGAGGGTCGTCAGCTACATGGGAAACACCTGGGCCAGGTGTGTCCCAGGATAAATAGACCTCTTCCACATTCATGGAGGAGACTCTCTCTATGCAGACACCATTGTAGATTGTGTTGTGGTTCTTGGTGGCCTTTTGTTTGTTTGCATTGGCACCTTTCAACACCCTGCATTATCACATTCATGCATGCAAAACACTCACTTACACTACTGATTACTGATTACACACACCAATGTATATTTTCCTTAGTTGCTTTAGTTAATAAATATATATTTTGTTACTCCTTATCTCCACGTTGTCTCCCTTTGTTACGGGCTTTGAGCCGGTTCGTGACAACAGCCTTTTCTAAAATATTTGAGAGGAATGGAACATTCGATATAGGCCGATAGTTTTTTATATTTTCTGGGTCAAGGTTTGGCTTTTTCAAGAGAGGCTTTATTACTGCCACTTTTAGTGAGTTTGGTAAACATCCGGTGGATAGAGAGCCGTTTATTATGTTCAACATAGGAGGGCCAAGCACAGGAAGCAGCCCTTTCAGTAGTTTAGTTGGAATAGGGTCCAGTATGCAGCTTGAAGGTTTAGAGGCCATGATTATTTTCAACATTGTGTCAAGAGATATAGTACTAAAACACTTGAGTGTCTCTCTTGATCCTAGGTCCTGGCAGAGTTGTGCAGACTCAGGACAACTCAGCTTTGAAGGAATACGCAGATTTAAAGAGGAGTCCGTAATTTGCTTTCTAATAATCATGATCTTTTCCTCAAAGAAGTTCATGAATTTATTACTGCTGAAGTGAAAGCCATCCACTCTTGGGGAATGTTGCTTTTTAGTTAGCTTTGCGAAAAGTATCAAAAAGGAATTTCGGATTGTTCTTATTTTCCTCAATTTAGTTAGAAAAATAGGATGATCGAGCAGCAGTAAGGGCTCTTTGATACTGTACTGTACTGTCTTTCCAAGCTAGTCGGAAGCCTTCCTGTTTGGTGTGGCGCCATTTCCGTTCCAATTTTCTGGAAGCTTGCTTCAGAACTCGGGTATTTTCTGTATACCAGGGAGCTAGTTTCTTATGAGAAATGTTTTTAGTTTTTAGTTTTTAGGGGAGCAACTGCATCTTCACAAGTGTGTAGGCACCCCTCGACTGTTTTGATATGCATTCATTTGCACAACCGTTGTTGACAAATGCATTGCATATCCGTTGTTCCACCTGAATGTAGACTAAGCCTGCTCATGCTCCAATTCATGTCAGTCACTCTTAATCTAAGTATGTGTGATCTTAATTTTACTCATTATGAAGTTATACCATTAAGCCAAACACCTTTTTCTGGTCCTTCCTGCTAGGGTCAGGTGGCTTCACGTTTGGAAATGGAGGACCTAGAGTAATAGAATATTAACATTAAGTATGCATAACTTCTAAAGATATCCAGTAGCCATTCTGTTGTTGATTTACTTCTGTGTTTTGGGTCGTTGTTCTGTTGCATCGGCCAAAATCTGTTGAGCTTCAATTGGCGGACAGATAGCCTTACATTCTTCTGCAAAATGTCTTGATAAACTAGGGAATTCATTTTTCCGTTGATGATAGCAAGCTATCCAGGCCCTGAGGCAGCAAAGCAGCTTTAAACCATGATGCTCCCTTCACCATACTTTACAGTTGGGTTGACGTTTTGATGTTGGTGTGCTATGCCTTTTCTTCTCTACACAGTGTTGTGTGCTCCTTCCAAACAACTCAACTCAGTTTCATCTGTCCACAGAATATTTTGCCAGTAGCCAGGGACGTCACTAGATATTCATGGATAGGGGGCTAAGCCTCTTTAAGGGGGGTCTGGGCATACTCCCCCAGGATTTTTTTAAAGCTCCCAAAACACATTTTCATCATGTATTTTTAGAGTAACAACGGGTGTAAAATCGATCAAAATAAGGTTATTTTTGGTCAAGGTTGGCTAAAAGTATACTTGTCTGATAGTTTGTGTTAGACACTGATGTAATATGACTAAATTAAATTCTATCCAAATAAAGAAATTAAAGTTCACTCTGTCCCCATTTATCCAACACCAACAAAAGGCACAAACTGTTAAAGGTGGCAAAGCGGTCCATAACACTATTGTGGCTTAGTGGCCCAAGAACTTCACTCTCAATGGACATGACTGCAAGACGTGCAAGTATTTTCTGACCCATTGTCTTCCGCAACCAGGAGTGCAGCCGGCGCAGTGCACTAAAGGACCTTTCACAGGAGCAGCTGCTCACAGGGATTGTGAAAGCAACCTGAATGATTTCCTTCAGAGAAGGAAACATATCATCATCTGGGAGGTTATGCACATCAAGCATTTCTTTGGGAGGATGTCCGGCCTCTCTTTTCCGGGCAAGAAAGTTTCAGTCCACCAACATCTCTTCTGTTTTAACGTCAATACCGTAGTGCTTGGCAAACTCAGTTCAGCATGATGTATCTAGGAAGCTTTTTGAGTTGGGGCTGCATGCCTCTATGTCTTTGAGCAGACCTGCATCGACAGTCGAGAATCGCTGGTCAAGCTCACAAACCATCCTGTCCAAGCAGGGGAGCAACAACTCTGTTTTCATTGTTTGGGAACATGACAATTCTGTGCCTAAACCCAAGGAGGTCTCCACCACAAAATCTCTCATTTTCCTTTGTTTGTTCTTTCTTGGTGCATCTGCCTCTGGAATATTGTGAATTTCATAGAGTGCTTTGGTTCTGTCATAAAGTTCTGTGGCGAATGCATCTGTGCGTTTGCCTATCAGTGTGTCACATACAGCTTGTTTGCTGAAACACACTTCTGCCAGGTCTACAGTCTCTTTCTGGAGGAACTTGTGTCATCCCTCAGTTACAGGAAGGAGGGACTGAAACATCAGTAGCAAATACTCGATGGAGAACTGATGAAGCTTTGCTCTCAGACCAACAGCCATGGGGGATCCAATGGCAGATAGACAATCAAACAATAGCAGTTAAAGTGTCCAGGACTGCATTTATGGACCACAACTGGCATGCCCAGCGAGTGTTTGAGAGCTGTAGAAGTTCAGCGGATGACATTCCAAGTTTGGACTGAGCATCTTTGAACTTGTGGTGGTTAACTAGGGATGTCCTGAAAAATGAATAAACATTCTCGAAGAAACTGAAAAACTCAGCAGCCTCCAGAATAGCCCTGCAAGTATGACACAACACCAAATTACAAAGCAATGTAGCAGTGTACATAAATTGCCTCTGGATGCAGCACTCTGAAATGTGCTTGCACACCTCCTTTGGACCCACTCATGACAGCCGCACCATCATAGTGCAACGCATTTTAGGCCTGCTACCCCCATCATTGGTCTGTGCAACCAACTTTAGGCCTGCTACCCCCATCATAGGTCTGTGCAACCCACTTTAGGCCTGCTACCCCCATCATAGGTCTGTGCAACCCACTTTAGGCCTGCTACCCCCATCATAGGTCTGTGCAACCCACTTTAGGCCTGCTACCCCCATCATAGTGCAACCCACTTTAGGCCTGCTACCCCCATCATAGTGCAACCCACTTTAGGCCTGCTACCCCCATCATAGGTCTGTGCAACCCACTTTAGGCCTGCTACCCCCATCATAGGTCTGTGCAACCCACTTTAGGCCTGCTACCCCATCATAGGTCTGTGCAACCAACTTTAGGCCTGCTACCCCCATCATAGGTCTGTGCAACCCACTTTAGGCCTGCTACCCCCATCATAGGTCTGTGCAACCAACTTTAGGCCTGCTACCCCCATCATAGGTCTGTGCAACCAACTTTAGGCCTGCTACCCCCATCAAAGATCTGTGCAACCCACTTTAGGCCTGCTACCCCCATCATAGGTCTGTGCAACCAACTTTAGGCCTGCTACCCCCATCATAGGTCTGTGCAACCCACTTTAGACCTGCTACCTCCACCATAGGTCTGTGCAACCCACTTTAGGCCTGCTACCCCCAAAATAGGTATGTGCAACCCACTTTAGGCCTGCTACCCCCCTCATAGGTCTGGGCAACGCATTTTAGGCCTGCTACCCCCTCATAGGTCTGTGCAACGCATTTTAGGCCTGCTACCTCCATCATAGGTCTGTGCAACCCACTTTTGGCCTGCTACCCCCATCATAGGTCTGTGCAACGCATTTTAGGCCTGCTATCCCCCTCATAGGTCTGTGCAACGCATTTTAGGCCTGCTACTCCATCATAGGTCTGTGCAATGCATTTTAGGCCTGCTACCCCCATCATAGGTCTGTGCAACCCACTTTAGGCCTGCTACCCCCATCATAGGTCTGTGCAACCCACTTTAGGCCTGCTACCCCCATCATAGGTCTGTGCAACCCACTTTAGGCCTGCTACCCCCATCATAGGTCTGTGCAACCCACTTTAGGCCTGCTACCCCCATCATAGGTCTGTGCAACCCACTTTAGGCCTGCTACCCCCATCATAGGTCTGTGCAACCCACTTTAGGCCTGCTACCCCCATCATTGGTCTGTGCAACCCACTTTAGGCCTGCTACCCCCATCATAGGTCTGTGCAACCCACTTTAGGCCTGCTACTCCATCATAGGTCTGTGCAACGCATTTTAGGCCTGCTACTCCATCATAGGTCTGTGCAATGCATTTTTGGCCTGCTACCCCCCTCATAGGTCTGTGCAATGCATTTTAGGCCTGCTACCCCCATCATAGGTCTGTGCAATGCATTTTAGGCCTGCTACCCCCATCATTGGTCTGTGCAACCCACTTTAGGCCTGCTACTCCATCATAGGTCTGTGCAATGCATTTTAGGCCTGCTACCCCCATCATAGGTCTGTGCAATGCATTTTAGGCCTGCTACCCCCATCATAGGTCTGTGCAACCCACTTTAGGCCTGCTACCCCCATCATAGGTCTGTGCAACGCATTTTAGGCCTGCTACCCCCATCATAGGTCTGTGCAACCCACTTTATGCCTGCTACCCCCATTATAGGTCTGTGCAACCCACTTTAGGCCTGCTACCCCCATCATAGGTCTGTGCAACCCACTTTAGGCCTGCTACCCCCATCATAGTGCAACCCACTTTAGGCCTGCTACCCCCATCATAGTGCAACCCACTTTAGGCCTGCTACCCCCATCATAGGTCTGTGCAACCCACTTTAGGCCTGCTACCCCCATCATAGGTCTGTGCAACCCACTTTAGGCCTGCTACCCCCATCATAGGTCTGTGCAACCAACTTTAGGCCTGCTACCCCCATCATAGGTCTGTGCAACCCACTTTAGGCCTGCTACCCCCATCATAGGTCTGTGCAACCAACTTTAGGCCTGCTACCCCCATCATAGGTCTGTGCAACCCACTTTAGGCCTGCTACCCCCATCATAGGTCTGTGCAACCCACTTTAGGCCTGCTACCCCCATCATAGGTCTGTGCAACCAACTTTAGGCCTGCTACCCCCATCATAGGTCTGTGCAACCCACTTTAGGCCTGCTACCCCCATCATAGGTCTGTGCAACCAACTTTAGGCCTGCTACCCCCATCATAGGTCTGTGCAACCCACTTTAGGCCTGCTACCCCCATCATAGGTCTGTGCAACCAACTTTAGGCCTGCTACCCCCATCATAGGTCTGTGCAACCAACTTTAGGCCTGCTACCCCCATCATAGGTCTGTGCAACCCACTTTAGGCCTGCTACCCCCATCATAGGTCTGTGCAACCCACTTTAGGCCTGCTACCCCCATCATAGGTCTGTGCAACCAACTTTAGGCCTGCTACCCCCATCAAAGATCTGTGCAACCCACTTTAGGCCTGCTACCCCCATCATAGGTCTGTGCAACCAACTTTAGGCCTGCTACCCCCATCATAGGTCTGTGCAACCCACTTTAGACCTGCTACCTCCACCATAGGTCTGTGCAACCCACTTTAGGCCTGCTACCCCCATAATAGGTATGTGCAACCCACTTTAGGCCTGCTACCCCCCTCATAGGTCTGGGCAACGCATTTTAGGCCTGCTACCCCCCTCATAGGTCTGTGCAACGCATTTTAGGCCTGCTACCTCCATCATAGGTCTGTGCAACCCACTTTTGGCCTGCTACCCCCATCATAGGTCTGTGCAACGCATTTTAGGCCTGCTATCCCCCTCATAGGTCTGGGCAACGCATTTTAGGCCTGCTACTCCATCATAGGTCTGTGCAATGCATTTTAGGCCTGCTACCCCCATCATAGGTCTGTGCAACCCACTTTAGGCCTGCTACCCCCATCATAGGTCTGTGCAACGCATTTTAGGCCTGCTACCCCCATCATTGGTCTGTGCAACGCATTTTAGGCCTGCTACTCCCATCATAGGTCTGTGCAACCCACTTTAGGCCTGCTACCCCCATCATAGGTCTGTGCAACCCACTTTAGGCAGGCTACCCCCATCATAGGTCTGTGCAACCCACTTTAGGCCTGCTACCCCCATCATAGGTCTGTGCAACCCACTTTAGGCCTGCTACCCCCATCATAGGTCTGTGCAACCCACTTTAGGCCTGCTACCCCATCATAGGTCTGTGCAACCCACTTTAGGCCTGCTACCCCCATCATAGGTCTGTGCAACCCACTTTAGGCCTGCTACCCCCATCATAGGTCTGTGCAACCCACTTTAGGCCTGCTACCCCCCTCATAGGTCTGGGCAACGCATTTTAGGCCTGCTACTCCATCATAGGTCTGTGCAATGCATTTTTGGCCTGCTACCCCCCTCATAGGTCTGTGCAATGCATTTTAGGCCTGCTACCCCCATCATAGGTCTGTGCAATGCATTTTAGGCCTGCTACCCCCATCATTGGTCTGTGCAACCCACTTTAGGCCTGCTACTCCATCATAGGTCTGTGCAATGCATTTTAGGCCTGCTACCCCCATCATAGGTCTGTGCAATGCATTTTAGGCCTGCTACCCCCCTCATAGGTCTGTGCAACGCATTTTAGGCCTGCTACCCCCATCATAGGTCTGTGCAACCCACTTTATGCCTGCTACCCCCATTATAGGTCTGTGCAACCCACTTTATGCCTGCTACCCCCATTATAGGTCTGTGCAACCCACTTTAGGCCTGCTACCCCTCATTTGGAGCTGCTGTTGCAACTCATTTGCTATCGATTGGGCATCAAATGACTTGATTTCTGCTAGTGCTAGTAAACGCTCCTTAACTTTCCCCTCTGTCACATACCTAACACACAGAGCCAACTGTTCAGACTGCCCATCCCTGGCCTCATCCGCCATAATGGCATACATTCCAGACATTGACATCTCAGAGACCACGGTGTCCATAACCTCTTGAGCACAGCATTCGATCATGTCATTCTGAGACTGGAGAGAGATACGTTGCATGTGAGGGAGTATTGTACCTTTGCAGGAAAGGGTCAAACTCCTTCAAAAGCACCATACATTCACGAACGTCCCTCTATTTGTGCTTTCACTAGATTCATCATTGGCACGGAAAGAGAGTCCCTGTCTTCCTAACATTGAGGTGACCGCAACAATTCTCCTCAGATACTCCCATCTCTCTGCAATATCACAAGCATGGGCAGATGTTAAATCTGAGCAATGTTCCAATGACTGCTCGTTGCCTGGTAGGTTTGCCATGCCACAACACTGTGGATGTGTTTGTGCCATTTCATGTTTACTGAAGATAAAGATTTTTTCAAAATTTTGCAGCCATTACTGGCAAAATAATCAAATGTAATGTTTTTGCAAAAACTCTACATGGAAAGCAGAAAGCTGCGTTTTAGTTTTTTGTTGTCCCTCTCTCTCTGGATCTGTTTGTTGTCCCTCCCTGTCTGGATCTGTTTGTTGTCCCTCTCTCTCTCTGGATCTGTTTGTTCTACCTCCATGTTTGGATCTGTTTGTTCCCCCTCCATGTCTGGATCTGTTTGTCTACCTCCCTGCCTGGATCTGTTTCTTCTCCCTCACTGTCTGGATCTTTTTGTTCTCCCGCCCTGTCTGAATCTGTTTGTTATCCTTCTCCCTCTCTGGATCTGTTTGTTCTCCCTCCCTGCCTGGATCTGTTTGTTGTCCCTCCCTGTCTGGATCTGTTTGTTGTCCCTCTCTCTCTGGAACTGTTTGTTCTACCTCCCTGTCTGGATCTGTTTGTTCTACCTCCATGTCTGGATCTGTTTGTTCTACCTCCATGTCTGGATCTGTTTGTTCTACCTCCATGTCTGGATCTGTTTGTTCCCCCTCCCTGTCTGGATCTGTTTGTTCTACCTCCATGTCTGGATCTGTTTGTTCTACCTCCATGTCTGGATCTGTTTGTTCTACCTCCATGTCTGGATCTGTTTGTTCCCCCTCCATGTCTGGATCGGTTTGTTCCCCCTCCATGTCTGGATCTGTTTGTTCCCCCTCCATGTCTGGATCTGTTTCTCTACCTCCCTGTCTGGATCTGTTTGTTGTCCCTCCATGTTTGGATCTGTTTGTTGTCCCTCCATGTCTGGATCTGTTTGTTCTCCCTCACTGTCTGGATCTGTTTGTTCTCCCGCTCTGTCTGGATCTGTTTGTTATCCCTCCCTGTCTGGATCTGTTTGTTGTCCCTCCCTGTCTGGATCTGTTTGTTCTCCCTCACTGTCTGGATCTGTTTGTTCTCCCTCCCTGTCTGGATCTGTTTGTTGTCCCTCCCTGTCTGGATCTGTTTGTTGTCCCTCACTGTCTGGATCTGTTTGTTCTCCCTCCCTGTCTGGATCTGTTTGTTGTCTCTCCCTGTCTGGATCTGTTTGTTATCCTTCTCTCTCTCTGGATCTGTTTGTTCTCCCTCCCTGTCTGGAGCTGTTTGTTGTTCCTCTCTCTCTCTGGATCTGTTAGTTCTCACTCACTGTCTGGATCTGTTTGTTCTTCCTCCCTGTCTGGATCTGTTTGTTGTTCCTCTCTCTCTGGATCTGTTTGTGTTTCCTCCCTCTCTGGATCTGTTTGTTGTTCCTCCCTGTCTGGATCTGTTTGTTGTTCCTCCCTGTCTGGATCTGTTTGTTGTCCCTCCCTGTCTGGATCTGTTTGTTGTCCTTCCTTGTCTGGATCTGTTTGTTGTTCCTCCCTCTCTGGATCTGTTTGTTGTTCCTCCCTGTCTGGATCTGTTTGTGTTTCCTCCCTCTCTGGATCTGTTTGTTGTTCCTCCCTGTCTGGATCTGTTTGTTGTTCCTCCCCCTCTGGATCTGTTTGTTGTTCCTCCCTGTCTGGATCTGTTTGTTATCCCTCTCTCTCTGGATCTGTTTGTTGTTCCTCCCTGTCTGGATCTGTTTGTTGTTCCTCCCCCTCTGGATCTGTTTGTTGTTCCTCCCTGTCTGGATCTGTTTGTTATCCCTCCCTGTCTGGATCTGTTTGTTGTCCTTCCTTGTCTGGATCTGTTTGTTGTTCCTCCCTCTCTGGATCTGTTTGTTGTTCCTCCCTGTCTGGATCTGTTTGTGTTTCCTCCCTCTCTGGATCTGTTTGTTGTTCCTTCCCGTCTGGATCTGTTTGTTGTTCCTCCCCCTCTGGATCTGTTTGTTTTTCCTCCCTCTCTGGATCTGTTTGTTTTCCTTCCCTGTCTGGATCTGTTTGTTGTCCTTCCTTGTCTGGATCTGTATGTTGTTCCTCCCTCTCTGGATCTGTTTGTTGTTCCTCTCTCTGGATCTGTTTGTTGTTCCTCTCTCTCTGGATCTGTTTGTTTTCCTTCCCTGTCTGGATCTGTTTGTTGTCCTTCCTTGTCTGGATCTGTATGTTGTTCCTCCCTCTCTGGATCTGTTTGTTGTTCCTCCCTGTCTGGATCTGTTTGTGTTTCCTCCCTCTCTGGACCTGTTTGTTGTTCCTCCCTGTCTGGATCTGTTTGTTGTCCTTCCCTGTCTGGATCTGTTTGTTGTTCCTCCCTGTCTGGATCTGTTTGTTGTTCCTCCCCCTCTGGATCTGTTTGTTGTTCCTCTCTCTCTGGATCTGTTTGTTGCCCTTCCTTGTCTGGATCTGTTTGTTGTTCCTCCCTCTCTGGATCTGTTTGTTGTTCCTCCCTGTCTGGATCTGTTTGTGTTTCCTCCCTCTCTGGACCTGTTTGTTGTTCCTCCCTGTCTGGATCTGTTTGTTGTCCTTCCCTGTCTGGATCTGTTTGTTGTCCTTCCCTGTCTGGATCTGTTTGTTTTCCTTCCCTGTCTGGATCTGTTTGTTGTTCCTCCCTGTCTGGATCTGTTTGTTGTTCCTCCCTCTCTGGATCTGTTTGTTGTTCCTCCCTGTCTGGATCTGTTTGTGTTTCCTCCCTCTCTGGACCTGTTTGTTGTTCCTCCCTGTCTGGATCTGTTTATTGTCCTTCCCTGTATTGATCTGTTTGTTGTTCCTCCCTGTCTGGATCTGTTTGTTGTTCCTCCCCCTCTGGATCTGTTTGTTGTTCCTCTCTCTCTGGATCTGTTTGTTGCCCTTCCCTGTCTGGATCTTTTTGTTGTCCTTCCTTGTCTGGATCTGTTTGGTGATGATAGGACAACATAATTGTATCTTGGAGAGTCTACACATTCTAGTGCATCAGATTTACATCAAAATGTTGCAAAACCTATGTCATTAAACATGAAGCTATTTGTGAGAATATGAAATGTGATTTTAGCTTCGAAATGAGAGAATTGTTTTCATAACTTAACTTATGCTCACTCAGTGGCCACGCCCAAGTGAACAGACATTAGTTGGAAAGGGATGAAACTCACCCTTCTCTTCTCCAGTACAAAAGCCCCCCTGGGACCCTGTTACGACTTCCACCGAAGTTGGTCCCTCTCCTTGTTCGGGAGGTGTTCGGCGGTCGATGTCACCGACCATCTACCCATCATTGATCCATTTTTAATTTTCCATTGGTTTTGTCTTGTCTTCCTACACACCTGGTTCCAATCCCATTCATTACGTGTTGTGTATTTAACCCTCTTTTCCCCCTCATGTCCTTGCCAGAGATTGTTTGTTGTATATAGGTGTGTTATTTGTTCTGGTGTGCGACGGGTTTTGCACCCAATTATGTTATTTTTGTATTCTTTGTTTTTTTGGAGTTTTTTTGTATGTTTATTAAACAGCTCCGTTTTTACCAAGTTCATTCTCCTGCGCCTGACTTCCCTGCCACCTGCACGCACCGCATTACAGACCCAATTCACATTAGACTAACGTATCCACTCTACAACACTGCGACCAGAAAGATTCTTCAAAGGACAATGGCAATCTCTGCTGGGCAAAACAGTCTTCCATCTTCGACCCATCTATCGAGCGCAGCTCGGAGTAAATATACACTGCTCAAAAAAATAAAGGGAACACTAAAATAACACATCCTAGATCTGAATGAATGAAATATTCTTATTAAATACTTTTTTCTTTAGTTGAATGTGCTGACAACAAAATCACACAATAATTATCAATGGAAATCAAATTTCCATTAATAATGTGCCTGTATGACCTCCCTACAACGCCTGGGCATGCTCCTGATGAGGCAGCGGATGGTCTCCTGAGGGATCTCCTCCCAGACCTGGACTAAAGCATCCGCCAACTCCTGGACAGTCTGTGGTGCAACGTGGTGTTGGTGGATGGAGCGAGACATGATGTCCCAGATGTGCTCAATTGGATTCAGGTCTGGGGAACGGGCGGGCCAGTCCATAGCATCAATGCCTTCCTCTTGCACGAACTGCTGACACACTCTAGCCACATGAGGTCTAGCATTGTCTTGCATTAGGATGAACCCAGGGCCTACCGCACCAGCATATGGTCTCACAAGGGGTCTGAGGATCTGATCTCGGTACCTAATAGCAGTCAGGCTACCTCTGGTGAGTACATGGAGGGCTGTGCGGCCCCCCAAAGAAATGCCACCCCACACCATGACTGACCCACCGCCAAACCGGTCACGCTGGAGGATGTTGCAGGCAGCAGAACGTTCTCCACGGCGTCTCCAGACTCTGTCACGTCTGTCACATGTGCTCAGTGTGAACCTGCTTTCATCTGTGAAGAGCACAGGGTGCCAATTTGCCAATATTGGTGTCCTCTGGCAAATGCCAAACGTCCTGCACGGTGTCGGGCTGTAAGCACAACCCCCACCTGTGGACGTCGGGCCCTCATACCACCCTCATGGAGTCTGTTTCTGACCGTTTGAGCAGACACATGCACATTTGTGGCCTGCTGGAGGTCATTTTGCAGGGCTCTGGCAGTGCTCCTCCTGCTCCTCCTTGCACAAAGGCGGAGGTAGCGGTCCTGCTGCTGGGTTGCCCTCCTACGGCCTCCTCCACGTCTACTGATGTACTGGCCTGTCTCCTGGTAGCTCTGGACACTACGCTGACAGATACAGCAAACCTTCTTGCCACAGCTTGCATTGATGTGCAATCCTGGATGAGCTGCTCTACCTGAACCACTTGTGTGGGTTGTAGACTCCATCTCATGCTACCACTAGATTGAAACATCAGCCAGGAAGCATAGGAACTGAGAAGTGGTCTGTGGTCACAACCTGCAGAACCACTCCTTTATTGGGGGTGTCTTGCTAATTGCCTATAATTTCCACCTGTTGTCTATTCCATTTGCACAACTGCATGTGAAATTTATTGTCAATCATTGTTGCTTCCAAAGTGGACAGTTTGATTTCACAGAAGTGTGATTGACTTGGAGTTACATTGTGTTGTTTAAGTGTTTCCTTTATTTTTTTGAGCAGTGTATATCTTGCGTTTTCCTTTTCCAAAATGGTGGTTATTAGAATGCATAAGGTTCTGTATTTACAGTAGCATAGCTTCTCAAGGTCCAATAGAGGCCCAATTCCTTTGTCCCTCAGTCTTCCCACTCTTTCATTCAAACCTAACCCCCTTCCTTTGTGTAACCAGTCGTCATATCGGATTAGTCCACCGGGGACTATTGATGACATGATTAGTAATCAATGTATGATCTATCTTGTGTGTATATATACATATATATATATATATATATATGTATATATGTCATTCTGTGTGATTCTGTGTAATCGATTTGAAAATAGCATGTCACCATATTTAATCATAGTACAGACACGACAGCTGTCTACTCGAGATCTGCCCCTCTGGGTAAAGTCCCGCAAACTGTCCCCGCATTTTATCGGCCCTTTCCCCATCTCCAAGATTCTTAGCCCCTCTGCTGTTCGTCTTGCCCTGTACCCTCCGTATGCATCACACTTTTCATGTGTCAAGGATGAAACCTTTCTCACAGCCTTTTGTGTCAGGATTTGGCCAGGGTTGTTCCGGGTTTTGGTCACTAGATGCCCCCATTGTGCTTTTTGACCTTATGTTTTTTCCCTTGTTCCCCATTATTATTTGCACCTGTGCCTCGTTTCCCCTGATTGTATTTAAACCCTTAGTTTCCCTCAGTTCTGTGCTCTGTGTTTGTATGTTAGCACCCAGCCCTAGTGTTCTGTGTATTCTTGTCGATTCCGGTGGATGCGCTTGTGGAATTCTGTTTTTGTTTTTGAGTATCTCTTGAGGCTTTTTTGTGCTATTCCTACCACCTTTTGGATTTGCCATTTTGTATTGAAGGACTTCTCCTTTTTACTTTATTAAATACACCGTCTTAAGTACTGCTGTGTCTGCCTCATCTTCTGGGTTCTGCTGACTATTCGTGGCTCAGTTGGTTAAGTGACTGTTTCTCACTCCGGAGACCCAGGTTCGTAATCGGGTCCTGACACTTTTGTCTCCTGTTTCCAGTCTATCAGAGAACAGTATGTCTCGACTGTTGTGATGTTGTCTATCAGAGAACAGTATGTCTCTACTGTTGTGATGTGGTTATGTTGTCTATCAGAGAACAGTGTCTCTACTGTAGTGATGTTGTCTATCAGAGAACACTATGTCTCTACTGTTGTGATGTTGTCTGTCAGAAAACAGTATGTCTCTACTGTAGTGATGTTGTCTATCAGAGAACAGTATGCCTCTACTGTAGTGATGTTGTCTATCAGAGAACAGTATGCCTCTACTGTAGTGATGTCTATCAGAGAACAGTATGCCTCTACTGTAGTGATGTTGTCTATCAGAGAACAGTATGCCTCTACTGTAGTGATGTCTATCAGAGAACAGTATGCCTCTACTGTTGTGATGTGATTATGTTGTCTATCAGAGAACAGTATGTCTCTACTGTTGTGATGTGATTATGTTGTCTATTAGAGAACAGTATGTCTCTACTGTAGTGATGTTGTCTATCAGAGAACAACATAACCAAAAGTAAATGTGACATTTGCAAAACGTGGATTAACGTCTAATTCTGATGTGATACTGTGAGAGCTTGTTGCAAACATGCATGCATGCATGTGTACACACACACACGCACAAGTGCTCTGCAAAGTCAAACCAACCATGGGTTTCATTGCTCTTTTCACTGTCCCTGAGCAAACCACCTAGAGCCCTGGTCTGACAGGGAGAGATGGATGGAGTGATCTAAATGAGGAAAGGAATATAATGCCTGTCTCTGCAGTCTCTGCGAGAGAGAGGGAGAGACTCTGAGAGACTGTTTCTGTGTGTGTTTACATAGCCTTCATTCATGTCCTTGGGATATTATGACACACAATTGCCATTTTAGGTGCGAGTCAATATTCATTAAATGTGTATTCCTGCATGTGGTGTCTGCGTGTGCTGTATGCATATGGTGTATTCATGTGGTGCATCCATTTATGTGTGTGGGTGGGTGGGAGGATCCACACCTCATTGTAATGGCTTTGTGCAGCAGACTTTGATGGAGGCTCAGTGTAGATCTCTGGATCAATAGAACAGGTCAATTGTGCATTTCCATGACCACTGTTAATAACACTAAGCACATACATAAACAATCACATACGCACGTCAACAATCGAACATAGCCGTAAACAATGAGCAATAGACGCGAACAATTAGACATACAGTATGGGCTATGTGTCTGTTTGGTTACGTCTGCAACTTAATGTTAACCTACATGATAAAGGTTCAAATGAAGTTTACAAACCTCAACAATCAATTACAGCTGCAAGCAATCAGACGTAACACATTATATAAATGTCACGTGGTGATTACATACACACAACACATAGCTCTCTCTCTCTTTCTCTGGATATAAACATGCATCACCATTGATGCGTGACATGAGTGAGATGACATCAACAGCTTGCATGAACACATGGAGACAGAGAGAACACAACACACACAAGCTTCCACATTTCAGACACACACACACACACACCACCTGTGTTCCTCAACTCCGATGAGTGGCAGACGGAGTTAGACTTACATAACTACAGACCATAACTATGAACAATAAAACACGGTGTGCTTACTTTAAATAATGCACCAAGTGTGTGTGTGTAGCTGAGTCAAGGAGGAAGGAGTCACAACCGAGGACTTCACAAGCCTGTGGTCATCCACTCTGTTCATTAGTTTTGGAGTGGAAGATGAGAAGAGAGAGGGATGGGGATGAGAGAGAGGAGGAAATTAAAAAATGAAAGGAGAGGTGTGGAATTTTCCTCTGATGATGAGGGCACACCATCCTCTCTCTCTCTGGTCTTCTCCCCCCTCCCTCTCTCTGGTCATTCTCATGTCTTTTTGAGCTTCAGTTCAAAGGAACGGCCCTCCCTAACCTGGTTCTGTGTGATCTGTCACACGCACGCACGCACGCACGCACGCACGCACGCACGCACACACACACACACACACACACACACACACACACACACACACACACACACACACACACACACACACACATACACATACATACACACACACACCGGTGTTCAACTTAGACAGAGGCAGACTTACATAACTACAGACCATAAATATTAATAATGCACCAAGTGTGTGTGGCTTAGTCACTACAGAGGACTTCACAGGCCTGTGGTCGTCCACACTGTTCATCAGTTCTGGAGTGGAAGATGAGATGAGATGGGAGGATGAAAAAAAATGAAAGGGGAAGTGGGACATTTTTCACTGATGATGAGTGCACAGCGTCCTTCTCTCCCCCTCTCACACACACACACAGACACTGGGAGTCTGGCTGAGGAAGTCCCTCCACTACCATATGGCACAACCTTTCCTGCCTGCCCGCCCTCCCCCTCCCCCTCTCCCCTTTCCTCCCCCTCTCCTCCCCCTCTCCCCTCTCCCCTTTCCTCCCCCTCTCCCCTTTCCTCCCTCTCTCTCCTTCCTCTAACCATCTCTCCTCTCGCTCCCCTTGAATCTCAAACCTTATTGGCAGAACTCTGCATAAAGGACTCTGGTTAATCATTAGTAATACTACGTTGATGAGCATGAAGTATGCACCCAGACGAGGACACAATCTAACTAGTAGCACTCTTACCCGCAGTGTGTGTGTGTATGCATGTGTGCATGTGTGAGTACTTGTATGTGTGTGTGTACGTGTGTATTACTATAGCCTTCTCCTTATACCACCTCCTTTCTGTTTTACGCCTGTCATTTATTTCCCTGTTTCTATGGAGACACGGGGCATAGAGAGAGCACCACTCTGAGTTCTGCCTGAACCAGAGAAAAGAAGAATGTCCTGTTGATTTCTGCAAAACACAAAAACTGACAAATCATTTGTGCTTTTTTTTGCCACAAAAGATGAAATAAAGCTGAGAGTGATGATTTATTGGAAAGTGATGATTATAAAGATGTGAACCGATAGAAACAAGATAAATCAATAATGTGAATGGCTTTGATGAGTTTCTATGAACGCTGCTTCACACAATGAAGAAAAATCTGAAATTGAAATATCTTGACTTGTTGGAGTGGTTTTTAACGCTACTGGTGTTCCATTGTAGAGAACATGTATATTTTAATGCCTTTATGAATTCCGGCACCTCTTTCATCCTCCAATTCAAGTACTGACCAGATGTAACGCCAGGATGTTGCCAGACAATGCCTGGTTTCATCCAACACGAATGAGCGGTCAGGGTGAGGAGATACAGACAGACAACCCCTCACCTGGAGAGCAGATCGGTGGAACAGCAAGACACTCTGTCTGGCAACCCTGCGAGGTGATTGTGTGTTTCACTTGGAGAGCAGATCGGTGGAACAGCAGGACAGACTGGCAAAATAAAACCCCCGGAGAGGTAGAACAGTGGGAGGGATGGAAGGATGGAGGGTTTGGGAGAGGAGAGAGGAATGGAGAGAGGTGTAGGGAACAGGGCAGGTGGGGGTTTGATAGGGGGGAGGTGTAAGAGAGGGGTAGGGGGATGAACAACAGCGGGACAAACTGGCAACCCTTATCCCCCACTTGGGATGAACAGGGGATGGAGAAGAGTAGAAGAAGGGAATGGGAGGAGGAGAGGGGGATGACAGGAGGACCAACTAGGGAGAAAAGAGGGGCAGGGAGAGGTCGAGGCAGGAAGAGGAAATAAGTGGGTGAAGGGTGAAGGAAGAGAGAAGAAAAGATGAACAGAGCAGGATTTAGAGAATAAGGGATGCAAAGTTAAGGACACAAGTAAATGATAAGAGAAGAGAACAGGAGGAGAATAAAAGAGGAGGGAATGTTATAGACAACAGACCTAGAGGACATTTTACCTAATCTGGTTCTCCCTCAAACTCTCTCTCTCTTTCTCCTCCCATTGACCAGGCACTTTTAAAATAGGGTTTAGTCAGTCAGCTGTGGTCTAGAAATACACGCACACACACACGCACACGCACACGCACGCACGCACACGCACACACACACACACACACACACACACACACACGCACACGCACACGCACACGCACACGCACACACGCACGCACACACACACGCACACACACACTCACCAGCAGTGCATATACATCAGCTGCGTCTGAGCTAAAGACATAACACAGTGTTACGTGCTTATGTCAATACCTCACCTCCATGTGTACCCTCTGCCTTTGATCCATAGATGTCATTGACCTGGTGCTGTTATAACATTATGCTAATGTTGTCTATTTCAACTCATATCTTATGACCCTCATGCCACTGTTTCCTTTATGTCCTTATGGTTTTATGTCCCTGGTCATAGTTATGTTCTTATGGCTTCATATCCCTGGTCACAGTTATGTCTTAAGGCTTTATATCCCTGGTCATAGTTATGTCCTTATGGCTTTATATCCCTGGTCATAGTTATGTCCTTATGGCTTTATATCCCTGGTCATAGTTATGTCTTAAGGCTTTATATCCCTGGTCATAGTTATGTCCTCATGGCTTTATATCCCTGGTCATAGTTATGTCCTTATGGCTTTATATCCCTGGTCATAGTTATGTCTTAAGGCTTTATATCCCTGGTCATAGTTATGTCTTAAGGCTTTATATCCCTGGTCATAGTTATGTCCTTATGGCTTTATGTCCCTGGTCATAGTTATGTCTTAAGGCTTTATATCCCTGGTCATAGTTATGTCCTTATGGCTTTATATCCCTGGTCATAGTTATGTCCTTGTGGCTTTAAATCCCTGGTCATAGTTATGTCCTTATGGCTTCATGTCCCTGGTCATAGTTATGTCTTAAGGCTTTATATCCCTGGTCATAGTTATGTCCTTGTGGCTTTAAATCCCTGGTCATAGTTATGTCCTTATGGCTTCATGTCCCTGGTCATAGTTATGTCTTAAGGCTTTATATCCCTGGTCATAGTTATGTCTTAAGGCTTCATATCCCTGGTCATAGTTATGTCTTAAGGCTTTATATCCCTGGTCATAGTTATGTCTTATGGCTTTATATCTCTGGTCATAGTTATGTCTTAAGGCTTTATATCCCTGGTCATAGTTATGTCTTAAGGCTTTATATCCCTGGTCATAGTTATGTCCTTATGGCTTCATATCCCTGGTCATAGTTATGTCTTAAGGCTTTATATCCCTGGTCATAGTTATGTCTTAAGGCTTCATATCCCTGGTCATAGTTATGTCTTAAGGCTTTATATCCCTGGTCATAGTTATGTCTTAAGGCTTTATATCCCTGGTCATAGTTATGTCTTAAGGCTTTATATCTCTGGTCATAGTTATGTCCTTATGGCTTTATATCCCTGGTCATAGTTACGTCCTTATGGCTTCATATCCCTGGTCATAGTTATGTCCAAAGGCTTTATATCCCTGGTCATAGTTATGTCTTAAGGCTTTAAATCCCTGGTCATAGTTATGTCTTAAGGCTTTATATCTCTGGTCATAGTTATGTCTTAAGGCTTTATATCCCTGGTCATAGTTATGTCTTAAGGCTTTATATACCTGGTCATAGTTATGTCTTATGGCTTTATATCCCTGGTCATAGTTATGTCCTTATGACTTTATATCCCTGGACATAGTTATGTCCTTATGACTTTATATCCCTGGTCATAGTTATGTCTTATGGCTTTATATCCCTGGTCATAGTTATGTCTTATGGCTTTATATCCCTGGTCATAGTTATGTCTCATGACTTTATATCCCTGGTCATAGTTATGTCCTTAATGCTTTATATCTCTGGTCATAGTTATGTCTTAAGGCTTTATATCCCTGGTCATAGTTATGTCTTATGGCTTTATATCCCTGGTCATAGTTATGTCCTTATGACTTTATATCCCTGGTCATAGTTATGTCCTTATGGCTTTATATCCCTGGTCATAGTTATGTCTTATGGCTTTATATCCCTGGTCATAGTTATGTCTTATGGCTTTATATCCCTGGTCATAGTTATGTCTTATGGCTTTATATCCCTGGTCATAGTTATGTCTTATGGCTTTATATCCCTGGTCATAGTTATGTCTTATGGCTTTATATCCCTGGTCATAGTTATGTCTTATGGCTTTATATCCCTGGTCATAGTTATGTCTCATGACTTTATATCCCTGGTCATAGTTATGTCTTATGGCTTTATATCCCTGGTCATAGTTATGTCTTATGGCTTTATATCCCTGGTCATAGTTATGTCCTTATGACTTTATATCCCTGGTCATAGTTATGTCTTATGGCTTTATATCCCTGGTCATAGTTATGTCTTATGGCTTTATATCCCTGGTCATAGTTATGTCTCATGACTTTATATCCCTGGTCATAGTTATGTCCTTAATGCTTTATATCTCTGGTCATAGTTATGTCTCATGACTTTATATCCCTGGTCATAGTTATGTCTTATGACTTTATATCCCTGGTCATAGTTATGTCTCATGACTTTATATCCCTGGTCATAGTTATGTCCTTAATGCTTTATATCTCTGGTCATAGTTATGTCTCATGACTTTATATCCCTGGTCATAGTTATGTCTTATGGCTTTATATCCCTGGTCATAGTTATGTCTCATGACTTTATATCCCTGGTCATAGTTATGTCTCATGACTTTATATCCCTGGTCATAGTTATGTCTTATGACTTTATATCCCTGGTCATAGTTATGTCTTAAGGCTTTATATCCCTGGTCATATTTATGTCCTTAATGCTTTATATCCCTGGTCATAGTTATGTCTTAAGGCTTTATATCCCTGGTCATAGTTATGTCTTAAGGCTATATATCCCTGGTCATAGTTATGTCTTATGGCTTTATATCCCTGGTCATAGTTATGTCCTTATGACTTTATATCCCTGGTCATAGTTATGTCCTTATGACTTTATATCCCTGGTCATAGTTATGTCTTATGGCTTTATATCCCTGGTCATAGTTATGTCTTATGGCTTTATATCCCTGGTCATAGTTATGTCTCATGACGTTATATCCCTGGTCATAGTTATGTCCTTAATGCTTTATATCTCTGGTCATAGTTATGTCTTAAGGCTTTATATCCCTGGTCATAGTTATGTCTTAAGGCTTTATATCCCTGGTCATATTTATGTCCTTAATGCTTTATATCCCTGGTCATAGTTATGTCTTAAGGCTTTATATCCCTGGTCATAGTTATGTCTTAAGGCTTTATATCCCTGGTCATAGTTATGTCTTAATGCTTTATATCCCTGGTCATAGTTATGTCTTAAGGCGTTATATCCCTGGTCATAGTTATGTCTTATGGCTTTATATCCCTGGTCATAGTTATGTCTCATGACTTTATATCCCTGGTCATAGTTATGTCCTTAATGCTTTATATCTCTGGTCATAGTTATGTCTTAAGGCTTTATATCCCTGGTCATAGTTATGTCTTATGGCTTTATATCCCTGGTCATAGTTATGTCCTTATGACTTTATATCCCTGGTCATAGTTATGTCCTTATGGCTTTATATCCCTGGTCATAGTTATGTCTTATGGCTTTATATCCCTGGTCATAGTTATGTCTTATGGCTTTATATCCCTGGTCATAGTTATGTCTTATGGCTTTATATCCCTGGTCATAGTTATGTCTTATGGCTTTATATCCCTGGTCATAGTTATGTCTTATGGCTTTATATCCCTGGTCATAGTTATGTCTTATGGCTTTATATCCCTGGTCATAGTTATGTCTCATGACTTTATATCCCTGGTCATAGTTATGTCTTATGGCTTTATATCCCTGGTCATAGTTATGTCTTATGGCTTTATATCCCTGGTCATAGTTATGTCCTTATGACTTTATATCCCTGGTCATAGTTATGTCTTATGGCTTTATATCCCTGGTCATAGTTATGTCTTATGGCTTTATATCCCTGGTCATAGTTATGTCTCATGACTTTATATCCCTGGTCATAGTTATGTCCTTAATGCTTTATATCTCTGGTCATAGTTATGTCTCATGACTTTATATCCCTGGTCATAGTTATGTCTTATGACTTTATATCCCTGGTCATAGTTATGTCTTATGGCTTTATATCCCTGGTCATAGTTATGTCTCATGACTTTATATCCCTGGTCATAGTTATGTCTCATGACTTTATATCCCTGGTCATAGTTATGTCTTATGACTTTATATCCCTGGTCATATTTATGTCCTTAATGCTTTATATCCCTGGTCATAGTTATGTCTTAAGGCTTTATATCCCTGGTCATAGTTATGTCTTAAGGCTTTATATCCCTGGTCATAGTTATGTCTTATGGCTTTATATCCCTGGTCATAGTTATGTCCTTATGACTTTATATCCCTGGTCATAGTTATGTCCTTATGACTTTATATCCCTGGTCATAGTTATGTCTTATGGCTTTATATCCCTGGTCATAGTTATGTCTTATGGCTTTATATCCCTGGTCATAGTTATGTCTCATGACGTTATATCCCTGGTCATAGTTATGTCCTTAATGCTTTATATCTCTGGTCATAGTTATGTCTTAAGGCTTTATATCCCTGGTCATAGTTATGTCTTAAGGCTTTATATCCCTGGTCATATTTATGTCCTTAATGCTTTATATCCCTGGTCATAGTTATGTCTTAAGGCTTTATATCCCTGGTCATAGTTATGTCTCATGACTTTATATCCCTGGTCATAGTTATGTCTCATGACTTTATATCCCTGGTCATAGTTATGTCTTATGACTTTATATCCCTGGTCATAGTTATGTCTTAAGGCTTTATATCCCTGGTCATAGTTATGTCCTTAATGCTTTATATCCCTGGTCATAGTTATGTCTTAAGGCTTTATATCCCTGGTCATAGTTATGTCCTTAAGGCTTTATATCCCTGGTCATAGCTATGTCCTTAAGGCTTTATATCCCTGGTCATAGTTATGTCCTTATGGCTTTATATACCTGGTCATAGTTATGTCTTATGGCTTTATATCCCTGGTCATAGTTATGTCTTATGGCTTTATATCCCTGGTCATAGTTATGTCTTATGGCTTTATATCCCTGGTCATAGTTATGTCTTATGGCTTTATATCCCTGGTCATAGTTATGTCTTATGGCTTTATATCCCTGGTCATAGTTATGTCCTTATGACTTTATATCCCTGGACATAGTTATGTCCTTATGACTTTATATCCCTGGTCATAGTTATGTCTTATGGCTTTATATCCCTGGTCATAGTTATGTCTTATGGCTTTATATCCCTGGTCATAGTTATGTCTCATGACTTTATATCCCTGGTCATAGTTATGTCCTTAATGCTTTATATCTCTGGTCATAGTTATGTCTTAAGGCTTTATATCCCTGGTCATAGTTATGTCTTATGGCTTTATATCCCTGGTCATAGTTATGTCCTTATGACTTTATATCCCTGGTTATAGTTATGTCCTTATGGCTTTATATCCCTGGTCATAGTTATGTCTTATGGCTTTATATCCCTGGTCATAGTTATGTCTTATGGCTTTATATCCCTGGTCATAGTTATGTCTTATGGCTTTATATCCCTGGTCATAGTTATGTCTTATGGCTTTATATCCCTGGTCATAGTTATGTCTTATGGCTTTATATCCCTGGTCATAGTTATGTCTTATGGCTTTATATCCCTGGTCATAGTTATGTCTCATGACTTTATATCCCTGGTCATAGTTATGTCTTATGGCTTTATATCCCTGGTCATAGTTATGTCTTATGGCTTTATATCCCTGGTCATAGTTATGTCCTTATGACTTTATATCCCTGGTCATAGTTATGTCTTATGGCTTTATATCCCTGGTCATAGTTATGTCTTATGGCTTTATATCCCTGGTCATAGTTATGTCTCATGACTTTATATCCCTGGTCATAGTTATGTCCTTAATGCTTTATATCTCTGGTCATAGTTATGTCTCATGACTTTATATCCCTGGTCATAGTTATGTCTTATGACTTTATATCCCTGGTCATAGTTATGTCTCATGACTTTATATCCCTGGTCATAGTTATGTCCTTAATGCTTTATATCTCTGGTCATAGTTATGTCTCATGACTTTATATCCCTGGTCATAGTTATGTCTTATGGCTTTATATCCCTGGTCATAGTTATGTCTCATGACTTTATATCCCTGGTCATAGTTATGTCTCATGACTTTATATCCCTGGTCATAGTTATGTCTTATGACTTTATATCCCTGGTCATAGTTATGTCTTAAGGCTTTATATCCCTGGTCATATTTATGTCCTTAATGCTTTATATCCCTGGTCATAGTTATGTCTTAAGGCTTTATATCCCTGGTCATAGTTATGTCTTAAGGCTATATATCCCTGGTCATAGTTATGTCTTATGGCTTTATATCCCTGGTCATAGTTATGTCCTTATGACTTTATATCCCTGGTCATAGTTATGTCCTTATGACTTTATATCCCTGGTCATAGTTATGTCTTATGGCTTTATATCCCTGGTCATAGTTATGTCTTATGGCTTTATATCCCTGGTCATAGTTATGTCTCATGACGTTATATCCCTGGTCATAGTTATGTCCTTAATGCTTTATATCTCTGGTCATAGTTATGTCTTAAGGCTTTATATCCCTGGTCATAGTTATGTCTTAAGGCTTTATATCCCTGGTCATATTTATGTCCTTAATGCTTTATATCCCTGGTCATAGTTATGTCTTAAGGCTTTATATCCCTGGTCATAGTTATGTCTTAAGGCTTTATATCCCTGGTCATAGTTATGTCTTAATGCTTTATATCCCTGGTCATAGTTATGTCTTAAGGCGTTATATCCCTGGTCATAGTTATGTCTTATGGCTTTATATCCCTGGTCATAGTTATGTCTCATGACTTTATATCCCTGGTCATAGTTATGTCCTTAATGCTTTATATCTCTGGTCATAGTTATGTCTTAAGGCTTTATATCCCTGGTCATAGTTATGTCTTATGGCTTTATATCCCTGGTCATAGTTATGTCCTTATGACTTTATATCCCTGGTCATAGTTATGTCCTTATGGCTTTATATCCCTGGTCATAGTTATGTCTTATGGCTTTATATCCCTGGTCATAGTTATGTCTTATGGCTTTATATCCCTGGTCATAGTTATGTCTTATGGCTTTATATCCCTGGTCATAGTTATGTCTTATGGCTTTATATCCCTGGTCATAGTTATGTCTTATGGCTTTATATCCCTGGTCATAGTTATGTCTTATGGCTTTATATCCCTGGTCATAGTTATGTCTCATGACTTTATATCCCTGGTCATAGTTATGTCTTATGGCTTTATATCCCTGGTCATAGTTATGTCTTATGGCTTTATATCCCTGGTCATAGTTATGTCCTTATGACTTTATATCCCTGGTCATAGTTATGTCTTATGGCTTTATATCCCTGGTCATAGTTATGTCTTATGGCTTTATATCCCTGGTCATAGTTATGTCTCATGACTTTATATCCCTGGTCATAGTTATGTCCTTAATGCTTTATATCTCTGGTCATAGTTATGTCTCATGACTTTATATCCCTGGTCATAGTTATGTCTTATGACTTTATATCCCTGGTCATAGTTATGTCTTATGGCTTTATATCCCTGGTCATAGTTATGTCTCATGACTTTATATCCCTGGTCATAGTTATGTCTCATGACTTTATATCCCTGGTCATAGTTATGTCTTATGACTTTATATCCCTGGTCATAGTTATGTCTTAAGGCTTTATATCCCTGGTCATATTTATGTCCTTAATGCTTTATATCCCTGGTCATAGTTATGTCTTAAGGCTTTATATCCCTGGTCATAGTTATGTCTTAAGGCTTTATATCCCTGGTCATAGTTATGTCTTAAGGCGTTATATCCCTGGTCATAGTTATGTCTTATGGCTTTATATCCCTGGTCATAGTTATGTCTCATGACTTTATATCCCTGGTCATAGTTATGTCCTTAATGCTTTATATCTCTGGTCATAGTTATGTCTTAAGGCTTTATATCCCTGGTCATAGTTATGTCTTATGGCTTTATATCCCTGGTCATAGTTATGTCCTTATGACTTTATATCCCTGGTCATAGTTATGTCCTTATGGCTCTATATCCCTGGTCATAGTTATGTCTTATGGCTTTATATCCCTGGTCATAGTTATGTCTTATGGCTTTATATCCCTGGTCATAGTTATGTCTTATGGCTTTATATCCCTGGTCATAGTTATGTCTTATGGCTTTATATCCCTGGTCATAGTTATGTCTTATGGCTTTATATCCCTGGTCATAGTTATGTCTTATGGCTTTATATCCCTGGTCATAGTTATGTCTCATGACTTTATATCCCTGGTCATAGTTATGTCTTATGGCTTTATATCCCTGGTCATAGTTATGTCTTATGGCTTTATATCCCTGGTCATAGTTATGTCCTTATGACTTTATATCCCTGGTCATAGTTATGTCTTATGGCTTTATATCCCTGGTCATAGTTATGTCTTATGGCTTTATATCCCTGGTCATAGTTATGTCTCATGACTTTATATCCCTGGTCATAGTTATGTCCTTAATGCTTTATATCTCTGGTCATAGTTATGTCTCATGACTTTATATCCCTGGTCATAGTTATGTCTTATGACTTTATATCCCTGGTCATAGTTATGTCTTATGGCTTTATATCCCTGGTCATAGTTATGTCTCATGACTTTATATCCCTGGTCATAGTTATGTCTCATGACTTTATATCCCTGGTCATAGTTATGTCTTATGACTTTATATCCCTGGTCATAGTTATGTCTTAAGGCTTTATATCCCTGGTCATATTTATGTCCTTAATGCTTTATATCCCTGGTCATAGTTATGTCTTAAGGCTTTATATCCCTGGTCATAGTTATGTCTTAAGGCTTTATATCCCTGGTCATAGTTATGTCTTATGGCTTTATATCCCTGGTCATAGTTATGTCCTTATGACTTTATATCCCTGGTCATAGTTATGTCCTTATGACTTTATATCCCTGGTCATAGTTATGTCTTATGGCTTTATATCCCTGGTCATAGTTATGTCTTATGGCTTTATATCCCTGGTCATAGTTATGTCTCATGACGTTATATCCCTGGTCATAGTTATGTCCTTAATGCTTTATATCTCTGGTCATAGTTATGTCTTAAGGCTTTATATCCCTGGTCATAGTTATGTCTTAAGGCTTTATATCCCTGGTCATATTTATGTCCTTAATGCTTTATATCCCTGGTCATAGTTATGTCTTAAGGCTTTATATCCCTGGTCATAGTTATGTCTCATGACTTTATATCCCTGGTCATAGTTATGTCTCATGACTTTATATCCCTGGTCATAGTTATGTCTTATGACTTTATATCCCTGGTCATAGTTATGTCTTAAGGCTTTATATCCCTGGTCATAGTTATGTCCTTAATGCTTTATATCCCTGGTCATAGTTATGTCTTAAGGCTTTATATCCCTGGTCATAGTTATGTCCTTAAGGCTTTATATCCCTGGTCATAGCTATGTCCTTAAGGCTTTATATCCCTGGTCATAGTTATGTCCTTATGGCTTTATATACCTGGTCATAGTTATGTCTTATGGCTTTATATCCCTGGTCATAGTTATGTCTTATGGCTTTATATCCCTGGTCATAGTTATGTCTTATGGCTTTATATCCCTGGTCATAGTTATGTCTTATGGCTTTATATCCCTGGTCATAGTTATGTCTTATGGCTTTATATCCCTGGTCATAGTTATGTCCTTATGACTTTATATCCCTGGACATAGTTATGTCCTTATGACTTTATATCCCTGGTCATAGTTATGTCTTATGGCTTTATATCCCTGGTCATAGTTATGTCTTATGGCTTTATATCCCTGGTCATAGTTATGTCTCATGACTTTATATCCCTGGTCATAGTTATGTCCTTAATGCTTTATATCTCTGGTCATAGTTATGTCTTAAGGCTTTATATCCCTGGTCATAGTTATGTCTTATGGCTTTATATCCCTGGTCATAGTTATGTCCTTATGACTTTATATCCCTGGTCATAGTTATGTCCTTATGGCTTTATATCCCTGGTCATAGTTATGTCTTATGGCTTTATATCCCTGGTCATAGTTATGTCTTATGGCTTTATATCCCTGGTCATAGTTATGTCTTATGGCTTTATATCCCTGGTCATAGTTATGTCTTATGGCTTTATATCCCTGGTCATAGTTATGTCTTATGGCTTTATATCCCTGGTCATAGTTATGTCTTATGGCTTTATATCCCTGGTCATAGTTATGTCTCATGACTTTATATCCCTGGTCATAGTTATGTCTTATGGCTTTATATCCCTGGTCATAGTTATGTCTTATGGCTTTATATCCCTGGTCATAGTTATGTCCTTATGACTTTATATCCCTGGTCATAGTTATGTCTTATGGCTTTATATCCCTGGTCATAGTTATGTCTTATGGCTTTATATCCCTGGTCATAGTTATGTCTCATGACTTTATATCCCTGGTCATAGTTATGTCCTTAATGCTTTATATCTCTGGTCATAGTTATGTCTCATGACTTTATATCCCTGGTCATAGTTATGTCTTATGACTTTATATCCCTGGTCATAGTTATGTCTCATGACTTTATATCCCTGGTCATAGTTATGTCCTTAATGCTTTATATCTCTGGTCATAGTTATGTCTCATGACTTTATATCCCTGGTCATAGTTATGTCTTATGGCTTTATATCCCTGGTCATAGTTATGTCTCATGACTTTATATCCCTGGTCATAGTTATGTCTCATGACTTTAGATCCCTGGTCATAGTTATGTCTTATGACTTTATATCCCTGGTCATAGTTATGTCTTAAGGCTTTATATCCCTGGTCATATTTATGTCCTTAATGCTTTATATCCCTGGTCATAGTTATGTCTTAAGGCTTTATATCCCTGGTCATAGTTATGTCTTAAGGCTATATATCCCTGGTCATAGTTATGTCTTATGGCTTTATATCCCTGGTCATAGTTATGTCCTTATGACTTTATATCCCTGGTCATAGTTATGTCCTTATGACTTTATATCCCTGGTCATAGTTATGTCTTATGGCTTTATATCCCTGGTCATAGTTATGTCTTATGGCTTTATATCCCTGGTCATAGTTATGTCTCATGACGTTATATCCCTGGTCATAGTTATGTCCTTAATGCTTTATATCTCTGGTCATAGTTATGTCTTAAGGCTTTATATCCCTGGTCATAGTTATGTCTTAAGGCTTTATATCCCTGGTCATATTTATGTCCTTAATGCTTTATATCCCTGGTCATAGTTATGTCTTAAGGCTTTATATCCCTGGTCATAGTTATGTCTTAAGGCTTTATATCCCTGGTCATAGTTATGTCTTAATGCTTTATATCCCTGGTCATAGTTATGTCTTAAGGCGTTATATCCCTGGTCATAGTTATGTCTTATGGCTTTATATCCCTGGTCATAGTTATGTCTCATGACTTTATATCCCTGGTCATAGTTATGTCCTTAATGCTTTATATCTCTGGTCATAGTTATGTCTTAAGGCTTTATATCCCTGGTCATAGTTATGTCTTATGGCTTTATATCCCTGGTCATAGTTATGTCTTATGGCTTTATATCCCTGGTCATAGTTATGTCTTATGGCTTTATATCCCTGGTCATAGTTATGTCTTATGGCTTTATATCCCTGGTCATAGTTATGTCTCATGACTTTATATCCCTGGTCATAGTTATGTCTTATGGCTTTATATCCCTGGTCATAGTTATGTCTTATGGCTTTATATCCCTGGTCATAGTTATGTCCTTATGACTTTATATCCCTGGTCATAGTTATGTCTTATGGCTTTATATCCCTGGTCATAGTTATGTCTTATGGCTTTATATCCCTGGTCATAGTTATGTCTCATGACTTTATATCCCTGGTCATAGTTATGTCCTTAATGCTTTATATCTCTTTTCATAGTTATGTCTCATGACTTTATATCCCTGGTCATAGTTATGTCTTATGACTTTATATCCCTGGTCATAGTTATGTCTTATGGCTTTATATCCCTGGTCATAGTTATGTCTCATGACTTTATATCCCTGGTCATAGTTATGTCTCATGACTTTATATCCCTGGTCATAGTTATGTCTTATGACTTTATATCCCTGGTCATAGTTATGTCTTAAGGCTTTATATCCCTGGTCATATTTATGTCCTTAATGCTTTATATCCCTGGTCATAGTTATGTCTTAAGGCTTTATATCCCTGGTCATAGTTATGTCTTAAGGCTTTATATCCCTGGTCATAGTTATGTCTTATGGCTTTATATCCCTGGTCATAGTTATGTCCTTATGACTTTATATCCCTGGTCATAGTTATGTCCTTATGACTTTATATCCCTGGTCATAGTTATGTCTTATGGCTTTATATCCCTGGTCATAGTTATGTCTTATGGCTTTATATCCCTGGTCATAGTTATGTCTCATGACGTTATATCCCTGGTCATAGTTATGTCCTTAATGCTTTATATCTCTGGTCATAGTTATGTCTTAAGGCTTTATATCCCTGGTCATAGTTATGTCTTAAGGCTTTATATCCCTGGTCATATTTATGTCCTTAATGCTTTATATCCCTGGTCATAGTTATGTCTTAAGGCTTTATATCCCTGGTCATAGTTATGTCTCATGACTTTATATCCCTGGTCATAGTTATGTCTCATGACTTTATATCCCTGGTCATAGTTATGTCTTATGACTTTATATCCCTGGTCATAGTTATGTCTTAAGGCTTTATATCCCTGGTCATAGTTATGTCCTTAATGCTTTATATCCCTGGTCATAGTTATGTCTTAAGGCTTTATATCCCTGGTCATAGTTATGTCCTTAAGGCTTTATATCCCTGGTCATAGCTATGTCCTTAAGGCTTTATATCCCTGGTCATAGTTATGTCCTTATGGCTTTATATACCTGGTCATAGTTATGTCTTATGGCTTTATATCCCTGGTCATAGTTATGTCTTAAGGCGTTATATCCCTGGTCATAGTTATGTCCTTAATGCTTTATATCCCTGGTCATAGTTATGTCTTAAGGCGTTATATCCCTGGTCATAGTTATGTCCTTAAGGCTTTATATCCCTGGTCATAGTTATGTCTTATGGCTTTATATCCCTGGTCATAGTTATGTCTTATGGCTTTATATCCCTGGTCATAGTTATGTCCTTAATGCTTTATATCCCTGGTCATAGTTATGTCTTATGGCTTTATATCCCTGGTCATAGTTATGTCTTAAGGCTTTATATCCCTGGTCATAGTTATGTCCTTAATGCTTTATATCCCTGGTCATAGTTATGTCTTATGGCTTTATATCCCTGGTCATAGTTATGTCTTAAGGCGTTATATCCCTGGTCATAGTTATGTCCTTAATGCTTTATATCCCTGGTCATAGTTATGTCTTATGGCTTTATATCCCTGGTCATAGTTATGTCTTAAGGCGTTATATCCCTGGTCATAGTTATGTCCTTAATGCTTTATATCCCTGGTCATAGTTATGTCTTAAGGCGTTATATCCCTGGTCATAGTTATGTCCTTAATGCTTTATATCCCTGGTCATAGTTATGTCTTATGGCTTTATATCCCTGGTCATAGTTATGTCTTATGGCTTTATATCCCTGGTCATAGTTATGTCTTAATGCTTTATATCCCTGGTCATAGTTACGTCTTAAGGCTTTATATCCCTGGTCATAGTTATGTCTTAAGGCGTTATATCCCTGGTCATAGTTATGTCCTTAATGCTTTATATCCCTGGTCATAGTTATGTCTTATGGCTTTATATCCCTGGTCATAGTTATGTCTTATGGCTTTATATCCCTGGTCATAGTTATGTCTTAATGCTTTATATCCCTGGTCATAGTTATGTCTTATGACTTTATATCCCTGGTCATAGTTATGTCTCATGACTTTATATCCCTGGTCATAGTTATGTCCTTAATGCTTTATATCTCTGGTCATAGTTATGTCTCATGACTTTATATCCCTGGTCATAGTTATGTCTTATGGCTTTATATACCTGGTCATAGTTATGTCTCATGACTTTATATCCCTGGTCATAGTTATGTCTCATGACTTTATATCCCTGGTCATAGTTATGTCTTATGACTTTATATCCCTGGTCATAGTTATGTCTTAAGGCTTTATATCCCTGGTCATATTTATGTCCTTAATGCTTTATATCCCTGGTCATAGTTATGTCTTAAGGCTTTATATCCCTGGTCATAGTTATGTCTTAAGGCTTTATATCCCTGGTCATAGTTATGTCTTATGGCTTTATATCCCTGGTCATAGTTATGTCCTTATGACTTTATATCCCTGGTCATAGTTATGTCCTTATGACTTTATATCCCTGGTCATAGTTATGTCTTATGGCTTTATATCCCTGGTCATAGTTATGTCTTATGGCTTTATATCCCTGGTCATAGTTATGTCTCATGACGTTATATCCCTGGTCATAGTTATGTCCTTAATGCTTTATATCTCTGGTCATAGTTATGTCTTAAGGCTTTATATCCCTGGTCATAGTTATGTCTTAAGGCTTTATATCCCTGGTCATATTTATGTCCTTAATGCTTTATATCCCTGGTCATAGTTATGTCTTAAGGCTTTATATCCCTGGTCATAGTTATGTCTCATGACTTTATATCCCTGGTCATAGTTATGTCTCATGATTTTATATCCCTGGTCATAGTTATGTCTTATGACTTTATATCCCTGGTCATAGTTATGTCTTAAGGCTTTATATCCCTGGTCATAGTTATGTCCTTAATGCTTTATATCCCTGGTCATAGTTATGTCTTAAGGCTTTATATCCCTGGTCATAGTTATGTCCTTAAGGCTTTATATCCCTGGTCATAGCTATGTCCTTAAGGCTTTATATCCCTGGTCATAGTTATGTCCTTATGGCTTTATATACCTGGTCATAGTTATGTCTTATGGCTTTATATCCCTGGTCATAGTTATGTCTTAAGGCGTTATATCCCTGGTCATAGTTATGTCCTTAATGCTTTATATCCCTGGTCATAGTTATGTCTTAAGGCGTTATATCCCTGGTCATAGTTATGTCCTTAAGGCTTTATATCCCTGGTCATAGTTATGTCTTATGGCTTTATATCCCTGGTCATAGTTATGTCTTATGGCTTTATATCCCTGGTCATAGTTATGTCCTTAATGCTTTATATCCCTGGTCATAGTTATGTCTTATGGCTTTATATCCCTGGTCATAGTTATGTCTTAAGGCTTTATATCCCTGGTCATAGTTATGTCCTTAATGCTTTATATCCCTGGTCATAGTTATGTCTTATGGCTTTATATCCCTGGTCATAGTTATGTCTTAAGGCGTTATATCCCTGGTCATAGTTATGTCCTTAATGCTTTATATCCCTGGTCATAGTTATGTCTTATGGCTTTATATCCCTGGTCATAGTTATGTCTTAAGGCGTTATATCCCTGGTCATAGTTATGTCCTTAATGCTTTATATCCCTGGTCATAGTTATGTCTTAAGGCGTTATATCCCTGGTCATAGTTATGTCCTTAATGCTTTATATCCCTGGTCATAGTTATGTCTTATGGCTTTATATCCCTGGTCATAGTTATGTCTTATGGCTTTATATCCCTGGTCATAGTTATGTCTTAATGCTTTATATCCCTAGTCATAGTTATGTCTTAAGGCTTTATATCCCTGGTCATAGTTATGTCCTTAATGCTTTATATCCCTGGTCATAGTTATGTCTTAAGGCGTTATATCCCTGGTCATAGTTATGTCCTTAATGCTTTATATCCCTGGTCATAGTTATGTCTTATGGCTTTATATCCCTGGTCATAGTTATGTCTTATGGCTTTATATCCCTGGTCATAGTTATGTCTTAATGCTTTATATCCCTGGTCATAGTTATGTCTTAAGGCTTTATATCCCTGGTCATAGTTATGTCTTAAGGCTTTATATCCCTGGTCATAGTTATGTCTTAATGCTTTATATCCCTGGTCATAGTTATGTCTTAAGGCGTTATATCCCTGGTCATAGTTATGTCTTATGGCTTTATATCCCTGGTCATAGTTATGTCCTTATGACTTTATATCCCTGGTCATAGTTATGTCCTTATGACTTTATATCCCTGGTCATAGTTATGTCTTAAGGCTTTATATCCCTGGTCATAGTTATGTCCTTAATGCTTTATATCCCTGGTCATAGTTATGTCTTAAGGCTTTATATCCCTGGTCATAGTTATGTCCTTAATGCTTTATATCCCTGGTCATAGTTATGTCTTAAGGCGTTATATCCCTGGTCATAGTTATGTCTTAAGGCGTTATATCCCTGGTCATAGTTATGTCTTAAGGCGTTATATCCCTGGTCATAGTTATGTACTTAATGCTTTATATCCCTGGTCATAGTTATGTCTTAAGGCTTTATATCCCTGGTCATAGTTATGTCCTTAATGCTTTATATCCCTGGTCATAGTTATGTCTTAAGGCGTTATATCCCTGGTCATAGTTATGTACTTAATGCTTTATATCCCTGGTCATAGTTATGTCTTAAGGCTTTATATCCCTGGTCATAGTTATGTCCTTAATGCTTTATATCCCTGGTCATAGTTATGTCTCATGACTTTATATCCCTGGTCATAGTTATGTCTTAAGGCTTTATATCCCTGGTCATAGTTATGTCTTATGGCTTTATATCCCTGGTCATAGTTATGTCCTTAAGGCTTTATATCTCTGGTCATAGTTATGTCCTTATGGCTTTATATCCCTGGTCATAGTTATGTCTTATGGCTTTATATCCCTGGTCATAGTTATGTCTTATGGCTTTATATCCCTGGTCATAGTTATGTCTTATGACTTTATATCCCTGGTCATAGTTATGTCTTAAGGCTTTATATCCCTGGTCATAGCTATGTCCTTAAGGCTTTATATCCCTGGTCATAGTTATGTCTTAAGGCTTTATATCCCTGGTCATAGTTATGTCCTTAATGCTTTATATCCCTGGTCATAGTTATGTCTTAAGGCTTTATATCCCTGGTCATAGTTATGTCCTTAAGGCTTTATATCCCTGGTCATAGCTATGTCCTTAAGGCTTTATATCCCTGGTCATAGTTATGTCTTAAGGCTTTATATCCCTGGTCATAGTTATGTCCTTAATGCTTTATATCCCTGGTCATAGTTATGTCTTAAGGCTTTATATCCCTGGTCATAGTTATGTCCTTAAGGCTTTATATCCCTGGTCATAGTTATGTCCTTAATGCTTTATATCCCTGGTCATAGTTATGTCTTAAGGCGTTATATCCCTGGTCATAGTTATGTCCTTAATGCTTTATATCCCTGGTCATAGTTATGTCTTATGGCTTTATATCCCTGGTCATAGTTATGTCTTATGGCTTTATATCCCTGGTCATAGTTATGTCTTAATGCTTTATATCCCTAGTCATAGTTATGTCTTAAGGCTTTATATCCCTGGTCATAGTTATGTCTTAAGGCGTTATATCCCTGGTCATAGTTATGTCCTTAATGCTTTATATCCCTGGTCATAGTTATGTCTTATGGCTTTATATCCCTGGTCATAGTTATGTCTTATGGCTTTATATCCCTGGTCATAGTTATGTCTTAATGCTTTATATCCCTGGTCATAGTTATGTCTTAAGGCTTTATATCCCTGGTCATAGTTATGTCTTAAGGCTTTATATCCCTGGTCATAGTTATGTCTTAATGCTTTATATCCCTGGTCATAGTTATGTCTTAAGGCGTTATATCCCTGGTCATAGTTATGTCTTATGGCTTTATATCCCTGGTCATAGTTATGTCCTTATGACTTTATATCCCTGGTCATAGTTATGTCCTTATGACTTTATATCCCTGGTCATAGTTATGTCTTAAGGCTTTATATCCCTGGTCATAGTTATGTCCTTAATGCTTTATATCCCTGGTCATAGTTATGTCTTAAGGCTTTATATCCCTGGTCATAGTTATGTCCTTAATGCTTTATATCCCTGGTCATAGTTATGTCTTAAGGCGTTATATCCCTGGTCATAGTTATGTCTTAAGGCGTTATATCCCTGGTCATAGTTATGTCTTAAGGCGTTATATCCCTGGTCATAGTTATGTACTTAATGCTTTATATCCCTGGTCATAGTTATGTCTTAAGGCTTTATATCCCTGGTCATAGTTATGTCCTTAATGCTTTATATCCCTGGTCATAGTTATGTCTTAAGGCGTTATATCCCTGGTCATAGTTATGTACTTAATGCTTTATATCCCTGGTCATAGTTATGTCTTAAGGCTTTATATCCCTGGTCATAGTTATGTCCTTAATGCTTTATATCCCTGGTCATAGTTATGTCTCATGACTTTATATCCCTGGTCATAGTTATGTCTTAAGGCTTTATATCCCTGGTCATAGTTATGTCTTATGGCTTTATATCCCTGGTCATAGTTATGTCCTTAAGGCTTTATATCTCTGGTCATAGTTATGTCCTTATGGCTTTATATCCCTGGTCATAGTTATGTCTTATGGCTTTATATCCCTGGTCATAGTTATGTCTTATGGCTTTATATCCCTGGTCATAGTTATGTCTTATGACTTTATATCCCTGGTCATAGTTATGTCTTAAGGCTTTATATCCCTGGTCATAGCTATGTCCTTAAGGCTTTATATCCCTGGTCATAGTTATGTCTTAAGGCTTTATATCCCTGGTCATAGTTATGTCCTTAATGCTTTATATCCCTGGTCATAGTTATGTCTTAAGGCTTTATATCCCTGGTCATAGTTATGTCCTTAAGGCTTTATATCCCTGGTCATAGCTATGTCCTTAAGGCTTTATATCCCTGGTCATAGTTATGTCTTAAGGCTTTATATCCCTGGTCATAGTTATGTCCTTAATGCTTTATATCCCTGGTCATAGTTATGTCTTAAGGCTTTATATCCCTGGTCATAGTTATGTCCTTAAGGCTTTATATCCCTGGTCATAGCTATGTCCTTAAGGCTTTATATCCCTGGTCATAGTTATGTCCTTAATGCTTTATATCCCTGGTCATAGTTATGTCTTAAGGCTTTATATCCCTGGTCATAGTTATGTCCTTAAGGCTTTATATCCCTGGTCATAGCTATGTCCTTAAGGCTTTATATCCCTGGTCATAGTTATGTCCTTATGGCTTTATATACCTGGTCATAGTTATGTCTTATGGCTTTATATCCCTGGTCATAGTTATGTCTTATGGCTTTATATCCCTGGTCATAGTTATGTCTTAAGGCTTTATATCCCTGGTCATAGTTATGTCCTTATGGCTTTATATACCTGGTCATAGTTATGTCTTATGGCTTTATATCCCTGGTCATAGTTATGTCTTAATGCTTTATATCCCTGGTCATAGTTATGTCCTTAAGGCTTTATATCCCTGGTCATAGCTATGTCCTTAAGGCTTTATATCCCTGGTCATAGTTATGTCCTTATGGCTTTATATACCTGGTCATAGTTATGTCTTATGGCTTTATATCCCTGGTCATAGTTATGTCTTATGGCTTTATATCCCTGGTCATAGTTATGTCTTAAGGCTTTATATCCCTGTTCATAGTTATGTCCTTAATGCTTTATATCCCTGGTCATAGTTATGTCTTAAGGCTTTATATCCCTGGTCATAGTTATGTCCTTATGGCTTTATATCCCTGGTCATAGTTATGTCTAAAATGCTTTATATACCTGATCATAGTTATGTCCTTAAGGCTTTATATCCCTGGTCATAATTATGTTCTTATGTCCTCTTATGATCCTTCTTAAGGGTAGCTAAATAGCATCTCAGTGTAGGAGTGCTCATATAGGATCAGTTGTGTCTTTTCGAACCCAATGAATACGATTAGATGGACAGGTAGGACCTGATCCTTGATCAGCATCACTCTGAGTTGCGGTATAGCACTTGATGTGTATACTGTAGTCTATATGTGTCACTGTTGGTGACAATGATTTGACCTTTTCATTATCTCATGGTTTTATTAATGGAACGGATTGAGTGACATTGATGTAATAAAGCCTGTACTAAAACACATTACAGAAAGGTTCAACCAATATATCATCAATTTGATCAAAACAAGAAATACAAATGTGATTCTGTTATGAAATAAAGATTGCGTGACTGTGACTAATGTGTGAGTAATTTGTGTGTGTGTGTGTGTGTGTGTGTGTGTGTGTGTGTGTGTGTGTGTGTGTGTGTGTGTGTGTGTGTGTGTGTGTGTGTGTGTGTGTGTGTGTGTGTGTGTGTGTGTGTGTGTGTGTGTGTACATGTGTGAGTGTGTGTGTGTGTCAGTGTGTGACTAATGTCTTTGTGATTGGCGATGACTAGTGATTAGTGTTAGCGGTTAGCAGCTGCGTGTGTTGAGTGCCTGGGGCTAGCTATGCTACGCTATCCGGTTCCTCCCACCTCCAGTCACCGTAATGAGAAGACAATTAGAATCACACACTAATAACTACAGTGGTGCTACAGTGTGGAGAGCTTCCGTCAGTTAACCCACTGCTCCCCGGAAGCCGTTGACGTGGATGTCCATTAAGGATTTTTGCGTAATGTATGTCTCCTCTCCTCCCTCTCCCCCTGTTTATGGTCTTATCTAACCCAAATCAAGTGAGTGGGTGACTCAGATCACACCATGTGGAAGCATTATGGGGGGGGCAGTCAGGTAAGATATATCTAATCAGTAATGCAGATGAAGGAGAGTAGAGGAAATGAAAGGAGAGGGGGACGGGAGAGACATTTCCTGTTGAAGAACAACATCGATAGAGAAACAGTATGACTCACAATATCATGCCCTATAATCACTACAGTATGTAGGGAATGATAGAATAGAATAGAGCAGAACAGAACAGCATATATCTATTATAATTGTAATATTTAAGCATATATTTATTTAGTGCTTCAGGTATGGGGCCCTTGTTTAGGTCAACTGCATCATGATCTCTACCAAGTACCAGGACATTTTAGCCAAAAAACTATTTTGCAATGGCCATCTCAGTCTCCAGAGTTGAACCCCATTGAATTAAAGAGGTCAGTCCATGAGACAGACGCATATCAATGATCTGGAAAGATTCTGTATGAAGGAATCAGGAATGGTCTAACATCCTTCCCAATGTGTTCTCCAATCTCATAAAACAATTTAGGAAAAGGCTCAGTGTCATTGTCCTTGTAACAAGAGAGTGCTGGAGTATTGAAAACAAGAGTGACAATAATATTTATTTTTTTATTTACCATTTTTAGACCCTCTTTTTAGATTTTTTTTATTACATGTTAAACAAAATCTCTTTCTCTGAGCAATTGTATTAGCATAAAATAATATAATTTCCCTCCCAAATAATAGCATACAATGTCACACCCTGATCTGTTTCACCTATCGTGATTGTCTCCACCCCCCTCCAGGTGTTGCACATCTTCCCCATTATCCCCTGTGTGTTTATACCTGTGTTTTCTTTCTGTCTGTTGCCAGTTCGTCTTCTCTTGTCAAGCCTACCAGCGTGTTTTTCCCTACTCCTGTTCTCTCTAGTCCCTATTTTCTAGTTCTTCCGGTTTTGACCTCTGCCTGCCCTGACCCTGAGCCTGCCTGCCATTCTGTACCTTTCTGACCCTGCCCTGGATTACTGACCTCTGCCTGCCCTGACCCTGACCCTGCCCGTTGTTCTGTACCTTCCTGACTCTGCCCTGGATTACTGACCTCTGCCTGCACTGACCCTGAGCCTGCCCGTTGTTCTGTACCTTTCTGACTCTGCCCTGGATTACTGTCCTCTGCCTGCCCTGACCCTGAGCCTGCCTGCCATTCTGTACCTTTCTGACTCTGCCCTGGATTACTGACCTCTGCCTGCCCTGACCCTGAGCCTGCTTGCCATTCTGTACCTTTCTGACTCTGCCCTGGATTACTGACCTCTGCCTGCCCTGACCCAGACCCTGCCTGCCATTCTGTACCTTTCTGACTCTGCCCTGGATTACTGACCTCTGCCTGCCTTTACCCTGAGCCTGCCTGCCATTCTGTACCTTTCTGACTCTGCCCTGGATTACTGACCTCTGCCTGCCGTGACCCTGAGCCTGCCCGTTGTTCTGTACTTTACGGACTCTGCCCTGGATTACTGACCTCTGCCTGCCCTGTCCCTGACCCTGAGCCTGCCCGTTGTTCTGTACCTTTCTGACTCTGCCCTGGATTACTGACCTCTGCCTGCCCTAACCCTGAGCCTGCCCGTTGTTCTGTACTTTACGGACTCTGCCCTGGATTACTAACCTCTGCCTGCCCTGACCCTGACCTCTGCCTGCCCTGACCCTGAGCCTGCCCGTTGTTCTGTACCTTTCTGACTCTGCCCTGGATTACTGACCTCTGCCTGCCCTGACCCTGAGCCTGCCCGTTGTTCTGTACTTTACGGACTCTGCCCTGGATTACTGACCTCTGCCTGCCCTGACCCTGACCTCTGCCTGCCCTGATCCTGACCTCTGCCTGCCCTGACCCTGAGCCTGCCCGTTCTTCTGTACCTTTCTGACTCTGCCCTGGATTGCCGACCTGTCCTTGACCTGTCGTTTTGTCTGCCCCCTATTTTTGTTACTAAACGTCTGTGATTCGAACTGTCTGCATCTGGGTCTCATCCTGAGGTCTGATATGCAATATCGCTCAGCATTTGTATTATTTATTTTATACAAAATGCTCATCTTTATCAACGGTGCCAATAAATCTGGATCAAACTGTACATGACTGGACCTGATTTTAGCATTTTTTTCTGTATTGAACCTTCATGAGACAATGTATACAGTAGTGATGCATGGGGAAATCACTGAGGAAGCCAAGCCAAGCCAAGCCAGTAACAAAGCCATATTAAAACCTCTCTCATGACTATTGCCTTGTTTGCTCAATAACCCATTCATTCATACGCCACCGTGATATACAGTAAGGCCGTGACAACAAAAAGACAACAGTCACACAGTGGCAGAATAAATTCAACTAGGTATTAGTTTGTTTCATCACAAAACCAGATCTTTTTTGGGGGACTCACCCTATTTGCAGACTAGTTGAACACCAATGCCATCCTCCTCTCTATCATGTTGGCAAAACGGTCTATGGCTCTGTCATACAGTAAGTACACTTTTAGTTTTTTAGCTACCTAGCTAAAATACTTGCTGGCCTAACTTTCTCGTATGGACTACAATGGAACAGCTAAGTCAGCTAGCTAGCTAGTTAATGTGAGCCTACATCTAGGCTACATATTGAACTTCAATTTTCTCTGGCCACTGGCACAACATATGAATTTATGGTTAGATCCCATCATAATCATTGGCATGTACAGAGAATTAAGACAAAATCAAATCCCCATCCCCATCCATGGTTTAGGAAAGGGATGATTTACAAGCTAGCTACTGCAGGACATCAACACAAGCAGACCAGAAACAGACAAGTTTTTCTGAAAATGGCGTTTTGCAAAGGAAGCGATTTGATTGGTCTGAAGCCAAATCCAAACTGTTCACCCTTGGGTGGCATTTTGCTGCACCAGGACAGCCCACAGTTGAACTCAGCTCAACACTGATTGGCTAATTATTTTATTTTTTATCAAGGGAGGCCAAATGCTTGCTGGCATCAAATTCCACGAGGCAACATATTAAAATATTTAGGTAAGGACAGCATCAGATACCAGGGCTACACACACTGAGACAGAGGGTCGCTGTTTCCCTCGCTCTGATGATTTCTCCAGTGAGATTCAGCCACATGCGAATTGACTGCAAATTATTAAAACACAGAGAGAGATAAAATATCAAATATTTGTATTGGTAAAATATTTTGGGAAGCCTGGCTTCCCTTGGCATCCATGAATATATACCACTGATATGTTCAGGAGGGTTGTTCAAGCGCCAGACATGATGGGTTATGAGATTGGCTGTAAGACCATGTGATATACATTTATGTTGATTACTCCTTTGATATGTGTGTGTGCGTGTGTGTGTCTCCCACAAAATCCTATTTCATATTATTAATCAATCCTGGTAGAGCTACAAAGGTGTTCTGTTGAATAGCAGATTGAATGCCTAATGAAACCAGAGAACACTTTACACTGTTCCAGACACAGGGTCAGAATCTATACAAGTAGTGCATGAGTCCTCTTCAGACAAGACTGGAAGGAACTGAAAGAGAAATGATATTTCCATTGAAATGAGGAACGTTTTTAACCATCAAAACCACATATCATTATTCTGGCCAATAAAGAGAAATTCAATTCAAATTCATGTGCCATATTTCAGATGCTGCTTTAATTTCTGGGTTTTGCAGAAAGGAATATAATGATATTGAACGATGGGTGAATATGAATAATTCTATTTTGATAAAATCCCTGAAATTTAGAAATTAAAGCCTTAGACTTCCTCTGACCTAGATTCTAGAGTACATCCCAAATGGCAATCTATTCTCCATAGTGCACTACTTTTGACCAGAACTCTAAGGCTCTATAGTGCACTACTTTTGATCAGAGCTCTAAGGCTCTATAGTGCACTACTTTTGACCAGAGCTCTAAGGCTCTATAGTGCACTACTTTTGACCAGAGCTCTAAGACTCTATAGTGCACTACTTTTGACCAGAGCTCTAAGGCTCTATAGTGCACTACTTTTGACCAGAGCTCTAAGACTCTATAGTGCACTACTTTTGACCAGAGCTCTAACACATCGGGGAATGTGTGTGCCTATGTGTGTGTGTTTGTGGTGTCTGTGAAGAGTAATGAGGTGTAGGGGTATCACCGCAGGAAATCAGTAACCTCTGACCTAAAAGCCGGTGAGAACACCAAGACAACGGGAAGAAGAAGAGCCCTATGCCGCCTCTAAATCACTGTATGTATGTATGTATGTATGTATGTATGTATGTATGTATGTATGTATGTATGTATGTATGTATGTATGTCTCTGTCTGTCTGTCTGTCTGTCTGTCTGTCTGTCTGTCTGTCTGTCTGTCTGTCTGTCTGTCTGTCTGTCTGTCTGTCTGTCTGCCTGCCTGCCTGCCTGCCTGCCTGCCTGCCTGCCTGCCTGCCTGCCTGCCCGCCCCCTGTTCCTCTGTGTTAAGTGGGTCAGGGTGATGGGCAGCCTGCCTGTCTGTCTGTCTGTCTTTCTGTATGTTTGTCTGTCTGCCCGCCAACCCGCTCGTCTGTCTGTCCAGGGTCAAGGCTGTTTTATCTGTGTGAGAACACCATGGTTAAGTCTCTGTGTGTGAGAACACCATGGTTACGTGTCTGTGTGTGAGAACACCACGGTTAAGTCTCTGTGTGTGAGAACACCACAGTTAAGTCTCTGTGTGTGAGAACACCACGGTTAAGTCTCTGTGTGTGAGAACACCACGGTTAAGTCTCTGTGTGTGAGAACACCACGGTTAAGTCTCTGTGTGTGAGAACACCACGGTAACGTGTCTGTGTGTAAGAACACTACGGTTAAGTCTCTGTGTGTGAGAACACCACGGTTAAGTCTCTGTGTGTGAGAACACCACGGTTACGTGTCTGTGTGTAAGAACACTACGGTTAAATCTCTGTGTGTGAGAACACCACGGTTAAGTCTCTGTGTGTGAGAACACCACGGTTAAGTCTCTGTGTGTGAGAACACCACGGTTATGTGTCTGTGTGTAAGAACACTACGGTTAAGTCTCTGTGTGTGAGAACACCACGGTTAAGTCTCTGTGTGTGAGAACACCACGGTTACGTGTCTGTGTGTGAGAACACCACGGTTAAGTCTCTGTGTGTGAGAACACCATGAATAAGTCTCTGTGTTTGAGAACACCACGGTTAAGTCTCTGTGTGTGAGAACACCACGGTTAAGTCTCTGTGTTTGAGAACACCACGGTTAAGTCTCTGTGTGTGAGAACACCACGGTTAAGTCTCTGTGTGTGAGAACACCACGGTTAAGTCTCTCTCTCTCTCTCTCTCTCTCTCTCTCTCTCTCTCTCTGGTGAAGGCTGATTGGGTAGCAGATTGTTGTGAGGAAGACAGATAGTTGAGAGAATCAATGCTCATTTAGCAGGCCAACCACACACGCACACATACAAACACAGACAAGCACACACACACACACTGTGTCTGATGCACATCTGTGGTGTGAGGGAGAAGATATGGATCGTTCCTGTAAGGTCCACTGGCTGCTCAGGACATTTAATTTACTGATGCTCAGATAAAAAACCCTACAGATTGCCTCCTCATCCTGATCAACAGATACCAAGCAGCTACTGTCAGTCAGGTTCTTAGGAACATTCTGTCCTCTCTGAAGTCATTTCAATGACTGATAAAAATAAAACAGTTTCACTGTCTCATCTCACATGTCTCTCCTATCTCTTTCTCTCACTCTCTTTCCACCCCTCCCATCTCTCTTTTACACTCCCTCATTCTTCACATCTGTCCCTTCCTCTTCTCCTTTCTCTCTCCCGCAACTTCCTCTTCTGTCTCTTTGTCCTCTCCCCTTTTTCCACTACTCCTCCCTCATTCTCCCCTCTCCCTACATCCTCTCCCTCTTTCTTTCTTCATTCCTTCCTCATTCTCCCCTCTCCATATATACTCTCCCTCTTCCCTCTACTCCTCCCTCATTCTCCCCTCTCCCTCTTTCCTCTACTCCTCCCTCATTCTCCCCTCTCCCTCTTTCCTCTACTCCTCCCTCATTCTCCCCTCTCCCTCTTTCCTCTACTCCTCCCTCATTCTCCCCTCTCCCTCTTTCCTCTACTCCTCCCTCATTCTCCCCTCTCCCTCTTTCCTCTACTCCTCCCTAATTCTCCCCTCTCCCCTTTCCTCTACTCCTCCCTCATTCTCCCCTCTCCCTATATCCTCTCCCTCTTTCCTCTAGTCCTCCCTCATTCTCCACTCTCCTTCTTTCCTCTACTCCTCTCTCCCTATATCCTCTCCCTCTTTCCGCTAGTCCTCCCTCATTCTCCCCTCTCCTTCTTTCCTCTACTCCTCCCACATTCTCCCCTCTCCCTATATAATATCCCCCTTTCCACTACTCCTCCCTCATTCTCCCCTCTCCCTATATCCTCTCCCTCTTTCCGCTAGTCCTCCCTCATTCTCCCCTCTCCTTCTTTCCTCTACTCCTCCCACATTCTCCCCCTCCCTATATAATATCCCTCTTTCCACTACTCCTCCCTCATTCTCCCCTATACCCTCACCCTCTTTCTTCATTCCTTCCTCATTCTCCCCTCTCCCTATATTCTCTCCCTCTGTCCTCTACTCCTTCCTCATTCTCCCCTCTCCCTATATCCTCTCCCTCTTTCCTCTACTCCTCCCTCATTCTCTCCTCTCCCTCTGTCCTCTACTCCTCCCTCATTCTCCCCTCTCCCTCTGTCCTCTACTCCTCCCTCATTCTCCCCTCTCCCTATATAATATCACTTTCCTCTACTCCTCCCTCATTCTCCCCTCTCCCTCTGTCCTCTACTCCTCCCTCATTCTCCCCTCTCCCTATATAATATCACTTTCCTCTACTCCTCCCTCATTCTCCCCTCTCCCTCTGTCCTCTACTCCTCCCACATTCTCCCCTCTCCCTATATCCTCTCCCTCTTTCCTCTACGCCTCCCTCATTCTCCCCTCTCCCTATATAATATCACTTTCCTCTACTCCTCCCTCATTCTCCCCTCTCCCTCTGTCCTCTATTCCTCCCTCATTCTCCCCTCTCCCTATATAATATCACTGTCCTCTACTCCTCCCTCATTCTCCCCTCTCCCTATACCCTCTCCCTCTGTCCTCTACTCCTCCCACATTCTCCCCTCTCCCTATATAATATCACTTTCCTCTACTCCTCCCTCATTCTGTCCTCCACTCCTCCCTCATTCTCCCCTCTCCCTATATCCTCTCCCTCTGTCCTCTACTCCTCCCACATTCTCCCCTCTCCCTCTGTCCTCTACTCCTCCCACATTCTCCCCTCTCCCTCTGTCCTCTACTCCTCCCACATTCTCCCCTCTCCCTCTGTCCTCTATTCCTCCCACATTCTCCCCTCTCCCTATATCCTCTCCCTCTTTCCTCTACGCCTCCCTCATTCTCCCCTCTCCCTATTTAATATCACTTTCCTCTACTCCTCCCTCATTCTAGAGTAGCCTAGTGGTTAGAGCGTTGGACTAGTAACCGAAAGGTTGCAAGTTCGAATCCCTGAGCTGACATGGTACAAATCTGTTGTTCTGCCCCTGAACAGGCAGTTAACCCACTGTTCCTAGGCCGTCATTGAAAATAAGAATTTGTTCTTAACTGACTTGCCTGGTTAAATAAAGGTAAAATTAAAATTCTGTCCTCTACTCCTCCCTCATTCTCCCCTCTCCCTATATAATATCACTTTCCTCTACTCCTCCCTCATTCTCCCCTCTCCCTATATAATATCACTTTCCTCTACTCCTCCCTCATTCTCCCCTCTCCCTATATAATATCACTTTCTTCTACTCCTCCCTCATTCTCCCCTCTCCCTCTGTCCTCTACTCCTCCCTCATTCTCCCCTCTCCCTATATCCTCTCCCCCTTCTTTAATCCACCTGTCTCTGTTCGTCACAACCTAGTTCCCCTCCACCAGGAAGTAAAAGGTCATGGTGCGTATCGTTTATTACCTTCCCCCTGTGCGACATTTATTACATTACCCCGAGCAAGGTTTAATTCCTTCCCCTGCCTGGCCTGGCCATGGTGGTTGCTATGGGAGACCAACCAATGAGAGAGATATTGGCTACAGCTGACACCAGACAGTCAGGACCTGCTGGACTTCACACGCACACACACACACACACACACACGAGTGACTAGGTCCATGAAACACATAATGAATATTTAATTTAATCACATTGACTCCGTCTTCAAATACAACAATGGTGTGTCAGCTTTCACAAGAAGTGAAGACATTGAAGGTTTGAGGTTCAGTTGACTGTTTCTTGACTGTTCCAAATTAATAGGTTGCTGAATAAGATTTGTGGTTATCACCAGTGGTATAAAGTACTTAAGTAAAAATACTTTAAAGTACTACTTAAGTAGTTTTTTGGGGTATCTGAACTTTACCATTTATATTTTTGCCATCTTTTACTTTTACTTCACTATATTCCTAAAAAATGATGTACTTTTTACTCCATACATTTTCCCTGACACCCAAAAGTACTTGTTACAATTTGACAGGAAAATGGTCCATTTCACACACTTTTCAAGAGAACATCCCTGATCATCCGTAAAGGAGTGCGTAACTGGCTACAGGGAAGTCAGGCGCAGGAGAGAAGAAATGGGTAGCAAACGGAGCCCTTTATTGAGGCGAGCAAAACAAGGTACTGTCATGAGTTGCCCTCTTTGGGTACAGCAAGACCCATCCCCCTCTCCCTGCCTCCCCCTTGCCTCCTTCAACTAGGCTGCTGTGGTCAGAGAGAGGTCGTAAATTCCTGAGACGACCCTGCCACATGGCCCCACAGTATAAGAGGCAGAGTAAATTTTCATAGAGCACAAAGGAATTTCATCCACCTCACAGAACTTGAGGTACGAACAAATTTCATGTTCCGGAGAAAGTATAAAAGATCGGTGAAGAATCCAGCTACAAACTGGTCCGTTTGTTACAATTTGGGGAAGCTCATGGGAGACGGTGTGGCCACATTACCATAACGCTGTTTATATAATAGCCTCAGATATGAGGTTTACATCTAATTGTTGTATAAGATGAATGAGTGAGTATGATACTGTTTGTAAAATTGTGTAATATGATTTTGGACTGTTTAATGAAGGAAAATACAATTCCCTTCAGATTTGAACTAAATCAGAGGACCGCCCCTGAGCCAGGTCGAGTCAGGCATCCTGGGACAGCCCCTTTTCTGCAATTCCGAATAAAACCCAACTTTGAGAAATTATCACCAGACCATGTTTTTCTCCATTAGGAGAGGACAAGGTTGTAGACCATTGCTGAATCTTTTAACTATACCACGTGGTTAAACTCTTAGACTATCGATACCGACAGAATTAGAACAAGTCATTGATATTAATTACTAGTCTGCAGCTAGGAATTTGGTATCATTGAACACAACGAATGACAACCGCCGAAACATCCATTCTATAACGAAACTAATGAATGTCTCTCTGAACTATCCACTATAACCACGACATAGAGAGAGAGGGAGAGAGACGGACAATTCTACAAAAGAAACAACTTTTCACCGGCGATCAAGGCAACACACTGAGCGAATATATATACTAATTGCAATTGTTCCCGAATGAGTGAGCGTTCATGTGCAAATGATTAGCATTTAAATTGTTATAATTATCACTCTGTAGTGACCTCTTAGTCGACCCCCACTTTCTCTTTTGTCTAACAAGCCGCGAAGCCGGTTTTGCCCACTAGGGCACATTCCCCTATCATTTCTTGTAACCACATTTACTTTGTTTGTTTATACATTTCTGTGAATTACTTCGTTAGTAATAAATAAATTATTTAAGACAATTGATGTATGGATGACTCATTGTGAAGACTGGGTTTGTGCAGATAACTAACAATGTACAATGTTTGGAATGAGCAGGGCGATCCAGTCGGAGACGGTGAAACGGTGAAGACAGTGAAACTCCCGCAGCATTGAAGGGTCCAACAAGTCCTCCACTGGGATGCAGCACCTCTCATCCGGACCGTACCCCCCCACTCCACGAGGTACTGAAGGCCCCCCACCCGCCGCCTCGAATCCAGTATGGAGCGAACAGAGTACGCCGGGGCCCACTCGATGTCCAGAGGGGGAGAAGGAACCTCCCGCACCCCAGACTCCTGGAGCGGGTCAGCCACTACCAGCCTGAGGAGAGACACATGGAACGAGGGGTTAATATGGTAATTGGGGGGAAGCTGTAACCTGTAACTAACCTCGTTCAGTCTCCTCAGGGCTTTAAATGGCCCCACAAACCACGGGCCCAGCTTCAGGCAGGGCAGGCGGAAGGGCAGGTTTCGGGACGGTGCAAACACTGGGGCCTCTCTGCGGTGATGGTCTGCGCTGGTTTTCTGGCGCAGCACGGCCGCTGGAGGCGAACATGGGCGGCATCCCATGTCTCCTCCGCGCGCCTGAACCAGTCGTCCACAGCAGGAGCCTCGGTCTGACTCTGATGCCAAGACTCCAGAACCAGCTGGTACAAGTACGCACTGGAAGGGGGAGAAGTTAGTGGAGGAGTGGTGGAGCGAGTTCTGAGCCGCCTACTCCTCTGGGCCGGTCCTGGCATTAAGACCGCAGTAACCTACCCATATTCTGGTTCACTCTCTCCACCTGCCCATTACTCTCGGGGTGAAAACCTGAGGTAAGGCTGATCGAGACCCCCAGACGTTCCATGAACACCTTCCAGACACTTGAAGTGAACTCTGTGTCATACAGCCGGGACAGTGCGTCTGCCTTCACATGCTGGGAACCTGGTCTATAAGAAAGGGTGAAAACAAAACGGGTAAAAAACATGGCCCATCTTGCCTGACGAGGATTCAGTCTCCTCGCTGCCCGGATGTACTCCAGGTTGCGGTGGTCAGTCCAGATGAGAAAAGGGTGTTTAACCCCATCAAGCCAATGTCTCCACGTCTTCAACGCCTTGACGACAGCCAACAGCTCCCGGTCCCCCACATCATAGTTTCGCTCCGCCGGACTGAGCTTCTTTGAGAAGAAGGCACAGGGGCGGAGCTTCGGTGGCGTGCTTGAGTGCTGAGAGAGCACGGCTCCTATCCCAGCCTCGGACGCGTCCACCTTCACCATGAACTCCAAAGAGGGATCCGGATGGTCCAGCACGAGAGCCGAGGTAAACAGAGCCCTGACCAAAAGCCCTATCCGCCTCAGCTGACCACTGCAACCGAACCGGACCCCTTTAGCAGTGAGGTAATGGGAGCCGCTACCTGACCAAAACCCCGGATAAACCTCCGGTAGTAATTGGCAAACCCTAGAAACTGCTGCACCTCCTTTACCATGGTGGGAGTCGGCCAATTACGCACGGCTGAAATGCGGTCACTCTCCATCTCCACTCCTGAGGTGGAAATGCGGTATCCTAGGAAGGAGACGGACTGCTGGAAGAACAGGCATTTCTCAGCCTTGACATACAGGTCATGCTCCAACAGTCGACCAAGCACCTTGCGCACCAAGGACACATGCTCGGCGCGTGCACGAAGTATATCAGAATGTTATCGATATACACCACTACACCCTGCCCGCGGAGGTCCCTGAAAACCTTGTCCACAAAGGCTTGGAAGACTGATGGAGCATTTATCAACCCGTACGGCATGACTAGGCACTCATAATGCCCTGAGGTGGTACTGAACGCTGTCTTCTACTTCCACCAGGTTGGAAGCGCTCCGGAGATCTAATTTCGTGAAGAGGCGCGCCCCATGCCTTGACTCAATCGCTGTGGCTATGAGAGGTAGCGGGTAACTGTACTTCACAGTGATCTGGTTGAGGGCTCGATAGTCAATACACGGGCGCAGACCTCCCTCCTTCTTCTTCACAAAAAAAAACTTGAGGAGGCGGGTGAAGTGGAGGACCGAATGTACTCCTGACGCAGAGATTCGGAGACATATGTCTCCATAGCCGCCGTCTCCGCCTGTGACAGGGGATACACGAGACTTCTAGGAAGTGCGGTGTCTACCTGGAGGTTTATCGCACAATCCCCTCGACGATGGGGTGGTAATTGAGTGTCCTTCATCTTGGGGAAGGCGAGAACCAAATCGGAATATTTAGGGGGAATTCACATGGTGGAGACCTGGTCTGGACTTTCCACCGTGGTAGCACCAACGGAAACCCCTAAACACCTCCCCGAGCACTCTCGCGTTCTCTCCGTGAGAGCCCTCCGTTGCCATTAAACCGTGGGGTCATGATAAGCTAACCAGGGTAGGCCTAGCACCATGGGAAACACAGGAGAGTCAATGAGGAAGAGACTGATTCTCTCCTTGTGACCCCTGCATCACCATGCCCAGGAGAGCGATGGTCTCCATAATTAACCCTGACCCTATTGGTCGACTGTCTAAGTAGTGAACTGGGAAGGGCATAGCCACTGGAACAATGGGGATCCCTAAACTATGGGCAAATTATCTGTCTATGAAATTCTCAGCCGCGCCTGAATCGACGAGCGCCATGCTGGGAATAAGGGGAAAACTCAGGAAAAGTAACATGCAAAAACAGGTGTGCAACAGAGGGCTCTGGGTGAGAATGGTGCCGGCTAACCTGGGGTGACACTAGAGTGCCCTGCCTGCTGCCTCGACCCCAGGAGGAACCAACCCGACACCAACTGGCAGTGTGAACTCTGCGGCCACAGATGGTGCACGTGAAGGAACCTCCTCCGGTCTCCCTGAGTGTAGCACCTCCCAGCTCCATGGGTATCGGAGCGGTGGTGCTGGGGGATTGAACCAATGGACGTCCGCGGGTAGCCAGCAGGTTATCCAGCCAAATGGACAGGTCCACCAGCTGGTCTAAGGTGATGGTGGTGTACCTACAGGCCAACTCCCGATGGACATCCTCGCGCAAACTGCAGCGATAGTGGTCAATCAGGGCCAGGGTCCGAAGGTCCATCGCAAACTCCTCATCCCCTGCCTCAGGTGGAAGAAACGTTCACCTGTTCACCTGTGGTCGAAGCCGGCCCGGAAGCGGCGGGTGAAATCCTCGAAGTGGTCCAGCACTGCATCTCCTTCTCCCCACACAACTTTCCCCGAGAGGCACGAGACGAGGGCGGACACCTTCTCACGGCCCGAGGGAGCCGGGTGAACGGTCGCCAGGTATAAATCCAGCTGCAGCAGGAAACCCTGGCAGTGTGCGACCGTCCCATCGTACTCCCTGGGAAGTGCGAGACAAATCCCACTGGAAACGGGTGCGGAGGGGGTGAGTAGTGGAGACCCCTGTTGTACTGGTGGGGGTGCTGTAAGGACTCTCTGTCTCTCCCAGCGGTGCATCGTCTGGATGACGCGATCCATGGCGGCACCGAGATGGTGAAGCATCGCCACGTGCTCCTGGACGCGGTCCTCAACTCCGCTACCAGGGGTACCTGCTCCTGCTGACTCCATAATTGGGTGTGGAATTCTGTAAAGGAGTGTGTAACTGGCTGCAGGAAAGTCAGGCGCAGGAGAGCAGAAATGGGTAGCAAACGGAGCCCTTTATTGAGGCAAACAAAACACGGTACTTAGAAAACTAAACACACATGGTTACAATAACCCGACACAAACCAGCTTGGAGTACACATACATTTACAAATAACAATTCCACACACAGACATGGGGGGAAACAGAGGGTTATATGCAAGATGAGTAATGAGGGAATACAAACAGGTGTGTGGGAAAACAAGACAAAACAAATGGAAAATGAAAGGTGGATCGGTGATGGCTAGAAGACCGGTGACGTCCACTGCCTGAACAAGGAGAGGGACCGACCTCGGCGGAAGTCGTGACATCATCCCTACTGCCTCTGATCTGGAGGACTCACTAAACACAAATGCTTCATTTGTAAATTATGTCTGAGTGTTGGTGTGTGCCCCTGGCTATCTGTCAATAAAAATATATTTTTTAAATAGTGCCATTTGGTTTGCTTAATATAAGGACTTTGAAATGGTTTATACTTTTACATTTGATACTTAAGTACATTTTAGCAATTCCATTTACTTTTGATAAATATAAATAATACAAATATAAGTATATTTAAAACCAAATACTTTTCCACTTTTACTCAAGTAATATTTTACTGGGTGACTTTCAATATTACTTGAGTCATTTTCTGTTACTTTTACTCAAGTGTGACAATTGATTACTTTTTCCAACAATGCTTATCACCAAGGTCATCAGCCAAGTCAATGGCTAGGGCAGATAATAATCTACCCTCAATATAATTACTGTTCTTTCAATCTGTTCAAACTACAAAGATATTCAGTGGAAATAGAGTTCCAACAGTGCAGTAGTATCTAACAATTCACAACAATACACACAAATCTAAAAGTAAAAGAATGGAATTAATAAATAAATAAATATATTAGATTGAGCAATGTCAGAGTGGCATTGACTAAAATACAGTAGAATAGAATACAGTATATACATATGAGATGAGTAAAGCAGAATGTAAACATTATTATAGTGACTAGTGTTGCATTATTAAAGTGGACAGTGATTCCAAGTCTATGTACAGTGTGGCAAAAAAGTATTTAGTCAGCCACCAATTGTGCAAGTTCTCCCACTTAAAAAGATGAGAGAGGCCTGTAATTTTCATCATAGGTACACTTCAACTATGACAGACAAAATGAGAAAAAAAATCCAGAAAATCACATTGTAGGATTTTTAATGAATTTATTTGCAGATTATGGTGGAAAATAAGTATTTGGTCAATAACAAAAGTTTCTCAATACTTTGTTATATACCCTTTGTTGGCAATGACAGAGGTCAAATGTTTTCTGTAAGTCTTCACAAGGTTTTCACACACTGTTGCTGGTATTTTTGCCCATTCCTCCATGCAGATCTCCTCTAGAGCAGTGATGTTTTGGGGCTGTTGCTGGGCAACACGGACTTTCAACTCCCTCCAAAGATTTTCTATGGGGTTGAGATCTGAAGACTGGCTAGGCCACTCCAGGACCTTGAAATGCTTCGTAAGAAGCCACTCCTTCATTGCCCGGGCAGTGTGTTTGGGATCATTGTCATGCTGAAAGACCCAGCCACATTTCATCTTCAATGCCCTTGCTGATGGAAGGAGGTTTTCACTCAAAATTTCACGACACATGGCCCCATTCATTCTTTCCTTTACACGGATCAGTCGTCCTGGTCCCTTTGCAGAAAAACAGCCCCAAAGCATGATGTTTCCACCACCATGCTTCACAGTAGGTATGGTGTTCTTTGGATGCAACTCAGCATTCTTTGTCCTCCAAACACGACGAGTTGAGTTTTTACCAAAAAGTTATATTTCGGTTTCATCTGACCATATGACATTCTCCCAATCTTCTTCTGGATCATCCAAATGCTCTCGAGCAAACTTCAGACGGGACTGGTCATGTACTGGCTTAAGCAGGGGGACACGTCTGGCACTGCATGATTTGAGTCCCTGGTGGCGTAGTGTGTTACTGATGGTAGGCTTTGTTACTTTGGTCCCGGCTCTCTGCAGGTCATTCACTAGGTCCCCCCGTGTGGTTCTGGGAAGACGAGTGGAGGACAGAGGAGCCTCTTAACATTTAGCGTTGAGCAATCCCGTATCCGGGAGCGTAATCATAGCCTCAAGCTCATTAGCATAACGCAACTTTAACTATTCATGAAAATAGCAAATGAAATTGAAGAAATATATTCACTCACAAGCTTAGCCTTTTGTTAACAACACTGTCATCTCAGATTTTCAAAATATGCTTTTCAACCATCGCTACACAAGCATTTGTGTAAGAGGTATTGATAGCTAGCATAGCATTAGCCTAGCATTCAGCAGGCAACATTTTCACAAAAACAAGAAAAGCATTCAAATAAAATCATTTACCTTTGAAGAACTTCGGATGTTTTCAATGAGGAGACACTCAGTTAGATAGCAAATGTTCAGTTTTTCCAAAAATATTATTTTGTGTAGGAGAAATCGCTCCGTTTTGTTCATCGCGTTTGGCTAAGAAAAAACCCCGAAAATTCAGTCATTACAATGCCAAACTTTTTTCCAAATTAACTCCATAATATCGACAGAAACATGGCAAACGTTGTTTAGAATCAATCCTCAAGGTGTTTTTCACAAATCTATTCGATGATAAATCATTCGTGGCAGTTGCCTTTCTCCTCTGAACCGAATGGAAAAGTGGACGCAGCTGGAGATTGCGCAATAATTTCGATGGAAGACACCAAGCGGACACCTGGTAAATGTAGTCTCTTATGGTCAATCTTCCAATGATATGCCTACAAATACGTCACAATGCTGCAGACACCTTGGGGAAACGACAGAAAGTGTAGGCTCATTCCTGACGCATTCACAGCCATATAAGGAGACATTGGAACACAGCGCCTTCAGAATCTGGGCCATTTCCTGTTTGAAATTTCATCTTGGTTTCGCCTGTAGCATACGTTCTGTGGCACTCACAGATAATATCTTTGCAGTTTTGGAAACGTCAGAGTGTTTTCTTTCCAAAGCTGTCAATTATATGCATAGTCGAGCATCTTTTCGTGACAAAATATCTTGTTTAAAACGGGAACGTTTTTTTTATGCAAAAATGAAAAGAGCGCCCCCTATATCGAAGAAGTTAAAGAAGAAGTTACAGGTCTGTGAGAGCCAGAAATCTTGCTTGTTTGTAGGTGACCAAATACTTATTTTCCACCATAATTTGCAAATAAATTAATTAAAAATCTTACAATGTGATTTTCTGGATTTTTTTTCTTATTTTGTCTGTCATAGTTGAAGTGTACCTAAGATGAAAATTACAGGCCTCTCTCATCTTTTTAAGTGGGAGAACTTGCACAATTGGTGGCTGACTAAATACTTTTTTGCCCCACTGTATATAGGGCAGCAACCTCTAAGGGGCAGGGTTGCTTAACCGGGTGGTAGCCACCTAGTGATGGCTATTTAACAGTCTGATGGCTTTGAGATTGAAAAATGGCTTCTGTCTCTCAGTCCCAGCTTTGATGCACCTGCACTGACCGGCTCATAGACTAGGAAGGACAACTATGCATCACATAGTTACTGAGTGAGTTCAATGAGACTACAAGCGGAGGCTGAAACATTTTCTGAAAACATAGAGGTTGTTTTCTTCATGCAGTTCCTCTCGCAGTTCCACTAGAAATTCTGAGAATTGTCAAGATTCTTGGGACATTCGAAGGACGTCCTGTACCTGAAATGTACAAGCACAACAACAGCATCCTTTGATTTTGTAGTATTGTTACAGTTAAAAACTAAACAAACTGCCACACCAACACACCACAATAGAGACCTAGTTCTATTCCTCCTCCATATGATTCTTCTGCTACTTCTAACAGCCGGTATTGTGAATGGCATTCTTGGTTGACTAAAGAGCCATTACCAATGTGGTGGAAGAATCAGCGAAAGACAAGGCTCATAGGAGATGATTTGTTGAAGCCAATGTTTTAGAATAGACATGATTCCCAGTCAGTTTTCAACCAGACTTTTAAATGAACCCAGGGTAGCTTTTACTCAGAAAACATAAAAGATTTACTTATTTTATCCTTAATAATAGATACAATATTACTCATACTACTCAGCTCTCTCTCACTCTATTTCTCTCTTTCTCTCCTTTTTCTCTCGTGCTCGCTCACTCTCTCTCTCTCTTTCTCTTGCTCACTCTCTCCTTTTTTCTCTCATGCTCATTCTCTCTCTATTTCTCTCTTTTTCTTTTTCTCTTGCTCCTCTCTCTCGCGATCTCTATCTCTTTCTTTCCTTTTTCTCTCGTGCTTGTTCTCTCTCTCTCTCTCTCTCTTTCTCTTGCTCTCTCTATTTCTCTCTCTCTTTCCTTCTTTGTGTCTCGTTCTCTCGCCCTCTTTCGATAATGTATTCAGTATTATTAATTCACTCTCCTTCTTCCCTTTATTCCCACAGTCAAGGCAGGACACAGCCACACAATCCAATATCTAACATAGACCATACAAAAGTATATGGACACCCCTTCAAATGAGTGGATTTGGCTATGTCAGCTAAACCCGTTGCTGACAGGTGTATACAATCAAGCCCACCACCATGCAATCTCCATAGACAAACATCAGCAGTAGAATGGCCTTACCTTGACTTTGAATGTGGCACCGTCATAGGATGCCACCTTTCCAATAAGTCAGATCATCAAATTTCTGCCCTGCTAGAGCTGCCCAGGTCAACTGTTATTGTGAAGTGGAAATGTCTAGGAGCAACAACGGTTAGGCCACAAAGTGAAGCCACACAAGCTCACAGAACTGGACCGCCGAGTGCTGAAGCTCATAGTGTGTCATAATGGTCTGTCCTTGGTTGCAACACTCACACCGAGTTCCAAACTCCCTCTGGAAGCAACATCAGTACAATAACTGTTCGTCAGGAGCTTCATGAAATGGGATTCCATGGCCGAGCAGCCACACACAAGCCTATGATCACCATCCACAATGTCACGTGTCGGCTCTCCGCCATTGGACTCCGGAGCAGTGGAAATGCGTTCTCTGGAGTAATGACTCACGCTTCACTATCCGGCAATCAGACGGATGAATCTGGGTTTGGCGGATGCCAGGAGAACACTACCTGCCCGAATGAATATTGTTAACTGTAAAGTTTGGTGGAGGAGGAATAATGGTCTGGGGCTGTTTTTCATGGTTCTGGCTTGGACCTTGGTTCCAGTGAAGGGAAATCTTAACGCTACAGAATACAATGACATTATAGACGATTCTGTGCTTGCAATTTTGTGGTAACAGTTTGGGGAAGGCCCTTTCCTGTTTCAGCATGACAATGCCCCTGTGCAGAAAGCGAGATGCATACAGAAATGTTTTGTCGAGATCGGTGTGGATGAATTTGACTGGCCTGCACAGAGCCCTGACCTCAACCCCATTGAACACCTCCGGGATGAATCACCCAACATCAGTGCCCAACCTCACTAATGCTCTTGTGGCTGAATGAAAGCATGTCCCCGCAGCAATCTTCCAACATCTAGTGGAAAGCCTTCCCAGAAGAGTGGAGGCTGTTAAAGTAACAAACGGGGGACCAACTACATATTAATGCACATGATTTTGGAACGAGATGTTCAACGAGCAGGTATCCACATGCTTTTGGTCATGTAGTGAATCTAATATATTTTCTAATCCATACAATTTTATATTGATGAATGCATTACAGTATAACATAATAATCTTCCACCTCCCTCCTCTCTCCCCTAATCTCCATCGGATGATGTCTGACATTCATCAAAATGAGCAACAGTGTATCTCCTCCCTCACTCCTCAACTCAAACACAGCAGGATTCATCCTTCCTCACCCTTTCTCTCCTCTCTCACATACCCCTCACCTCATCATTAGACTGACAAATGCCAATCATTAAAATGTGCAGTGAAGTGTTTCTTCCACCCCCCCCCCCCACCCCTACTCCCCTCCCCCCTCCTTCCTTCACTCCCACCCAACAGGAGAGAATCGATCTCTGGTAGAACCACTGTCTGAAACACACACTGGGGAACCATAACCCCCGCAGAACCTGACAGACCTCAATAGAACCACTGACACTCAACAGCTAGAACAGAACCTCTGCCGTAGAACCCCTTCTATAGAACCACTGCTGTAGAACCCCTTCCATACAACCATTTCTTGCTTAGGAACCAGAATTAGTGTGGTCCGAGATTCCTGTTGTTTTCACATTACCCTTTGACTTGAGTCTCTACTGTTGCTCTGAGTCTGGTCTCATGTGAACGCCTGTCAAGTCCCTGTCATATAGTATCGATTGATTTGATTTGATACTTGACTAGTTAGGAATGTTATTTTACTGCCCAGTTCAGGTGAAGGAGAGGAGAGGAGGAGACGAGGAGAAGAAGCTAGTGAGATCATGGTACCAGAGATTCTGGATGTTGTAATAGCTTTCCCATCAACCCCCTCTAGAGAGGCACCACTTTAAGATGAGGGAAGATTGAAAAGTTAGAGGATATTTATAGTGCTTTATCAGTCTAGCTATATAAATAAGTCATACCTTATTCCAAATGGTAGGAGCTATATGGTTAAGCCAGGGAGAGGAGAGAGGGAGATTGAGGAGAGAGATGGAATAGAGAAAGGTAGATGAGAGTGGGTGTGGTGGAGTGAAAGAAGGGAGGTGAGAGCTTGGCAGGGAAGACGGAGGGAGGAGAAGCAGTGGGGAGAAGAGGTAGAGAAGAGACAGGCAGGCAGAGGAGAGGAAGAGAGGGACATGAGGGAGGAAGTCCAGTCTGGAGCTATGGAAGCAGAATAAACAAAGATACAGGCCTGTCGCAAGGGATGAGTCTCTCTATGGAGATCTCTGCTAGTGGACGTGAAAAAAGGTGAAGAAAAGTAGAAAAAAATGGTCAAATAAGAAAAAAATGAAAGATTGGTGGTAAAGAAAAAGGCAAAGTAAAAAGCAGAGACACACTTCCCCTTCTGAGAATTACATTCGTCCTGGAACACTTGATTTCTACCACAGATTTATTCCTGAAATAAAAGTACATTCTATGCCGCATAGTAATGTTTCTGGCCAATAGTTTTTGACCAGCAGTTGATTGTGGAATTTGTTTGCATTTCCAATAAGATGGTAACGTTAGTGTCGGAGCAATGGAATACATTATTATTTCTTTGTTTTGGTGCCCATCTCTCTCTCCCATTGTTGACAGTTTTATATGATAACAGTGTGTGATAAACTGGCAGTTATGAGTTTATTTCCATGAAAGTGATTCTTTATCACAAGGTTTAATCTGTAATCTGATTTATTACTCGCATCTGAAGAGAGAACTAAATACATCACCACAAAACTGCTCTATCCTTCTCTTCCTCCCTTTCTTGTTCTCTCCCCCTCTCTCTATTTTTCTCTCACCTTCTCTCGCTCTCTCTCTTTCCCCCCTCTCTCTTCCTTCTACCTACAGAGCTACAGAGGACCAGAGGTCTGCATTAATAATGAAAGTTTAATACAGTTTCCCGTCTGTTTGGTACATGAATAGTTTAACTGTATGACAGACACGCAATAAGACATTAATCATTGCTTTATTGAACAGTTTTTCTTCCCTTCCTCACCCTTTTTATTACACCATCTCTCTCTCCCCCTGTGCTGTGGCATCATTATTCCCATATATTAATGCAGTAATTTGCATAGCATGTAAAGAGTTTCACAAGCACAGACTGGAATATGTTCCGGGATTCATCCGATAACATTGAGGAATACACCACATCAGTCAACGGATTCATTAATATGTCCATCGACAACATCATCCCCCACAGTGACAGTACTTACTGTACATATCCCAACCAGAAGCCATGGATTACAAACAACAACCACGCTGAGCTAAACGCTAGAGCTGCCGCTAGAGCTGGACACTAATCCTGACTACGTCAGGAATCCCGCTACGTCCTCCGACAAACCATCAAATAGGCAAAGCACCAATACAGGACTAAGATAGAATCCTACTATGCCAGCTCTGACGCTCGTCGGATGTGGCAGGGTTTGCAATCTATCATGGATTACAAAGGGAAAACCAGCCATGAGCTGACCAGTGACACGAGCCTGCAAGAAAATCTAAATGCCCTCTATGCTCGCATTGAGACAAGCAACACTGAACCATGCATGAGAGCAACTGCTGTTCCTGAACGACTATGTGATCTTGCTCTCTGTAGCCGATGTGAGGAAGAGCTTAAAACAGGTTAAAAGGCCACGAGGTCAGGTGGATTACAAGGATGTGTACTCAGAGCATGCACTCATCAGCTGGAAAGTGTCTTCAATGACATTTTCAACCTGTCCCTGACCCTGTCTGTAATTCCTACATGTTTCAAGCAGACCACCATATGCCCAGTGCCTAAGAAAGTCAAGGTAACTTGTCTAAATGACTACAGATCTCTGTTTATTTCTCTCTCTCATTTCTCTCTCACTCTCCTTCTCTCTCTTTGGCTTTTTAAACTGGCCATGTCCGAATAACCGAATACTTGCGTTCTAAATAGCAAGCACTTTGGGTATGTGAAAATAGAACGTTTTACAGTATGTGACATTTAGAAAAATGTGTGTGCTTTAAATGCCAGGATGACTTTCTCATTTTGGCTTTTCATCTAGTAGAATTCGCTGCACACTAATGAGAAAGAGAATCGTCTTTCGAGACAAACGTGTGTTCGACAACAGGTGATAATCAAATAAGGTGATGCCCTCTACCAAAATGAATGAGTGGCCGGAATCCACACATTTGTGCATTAAATGACATTCTCAGTATGGATGAGCCTAGTATTTTGATATTTGGTGCTTACTGCATTTGATTTGACTAAACAGTGTTGTCTAAATAGTGCGTAGTACGATAAGTAGACAGTGTAGTTTTAGTTAGTAGCAAGCAAGACAGCTTTCTGACACGGCCACTGTCCTTTTCTCTCTGTGATTATTTGTTTATCTCTATATGTCTTTTCTTTCTCCCTCTCTCTCGAATTTGCTCTCTTTGAACAAAGGCACTTCTCTTACCACAGTGATTTCAGCCTCTTGCTGCCGCAACAGCGCTCTCTCTTTCTCTCTCGGGGCTTTATAGGCATGGGAAACATATGTTAACATTGTCAAAGCAAGTGGAGCAGATAATATACAAAAGTGAAATAAACAATAAAAATGAGCAGTAAATATTACACTCACAGAAGTTCCAAAAGAATAAAGACATTATTTATATTTATATATATATATATATATATATATATATATATATATATATGTACATCATGACATTTGTAATATCTTTATTCTTTGTACATCGTTGTACAAATGGTTAAAGGGCAGGAGGTTAGGAAATGCAGCTTATTTTGTGGGCAGTGAGCACATAGCCTGTCTTCTCTTGAGAGTCGGGTCTGCCTACGGCAACCTTTCTCAAAGCAAGGCTATGCTCACTGAGTCTGTACAAAGCTTTCCTTCAGTTTGGGTCAGTCACAGTGGTCAGGTAGGGCCAAAGAGCTTTCTTGTTTGCTCAGTTTTTTTGTTAATTCTTTCCAATGTGTCAAGTAATTATCTTTTTGTTTTCTCATGATTTGCTTTGGTCTAATTGTGTTGCTGTCCTGGTGCTCTGTGGGGTGTGATTGTGTTTGTGAACAGAGCCCCAGGACCAGCTTGCTTAGGGGACTCTTCTCCAAGTTCATCTCTCTGTAGGTGATGGCTTTGTTATGGAAGGTTTGGGAGTCTCTTCCTTTTAGGTGGTTGTAGAATTTAACGTCTCTTTTCTGGATTTGGATCATTAGCGGGTATCGGCCTAATTCTGCTCTGCATGCATTATTTGGTGTTCTGTTGTACACAGAGGATATATTTGCAGAATTCTGCATGCAGAGTCTCAATTTGGTGTTTGTCCCATTTTATGAATTCTTGGTTGGTGAGCGGACCACAGACCTCACAACCATAAAGGGCAATGGGTTCTATAACTGATTAAAATATTTTTTGCCAGATCCTAATTGGTATGTCGAATTTTAAGTTCCTTTTGATGTTATAGAATGCCCTTCTGGCCTTGTCTCTCAGATCGTTCACAGCTTTGTGGAAGTTTCCTGAGGCGCTGATGTTTAGGCCAAGGTATGTATAGCTTTTACCTGCTCTAGGGCAACAGTGTCTAGATGGAATTTGTAGTTGTGGTCCTGGCAACTGGACCTTTTTTGGAACACCATTCTTTTTGGTCTTACTGAGATTTAAAGTCAGGGCCCAGGTCTGGCAGTATCTGTGCAGAAGATCTAGGTGCTGCTGTATAGCCCTCATTGGTTGGTGACAGAAGCACCAGATCATCAGCAAACAGTAGTAGACATTCAGATTCTCTCTGGTGTAATCTTGTTGAAATCAAAGCCTCAGGTTTGGATAACCCTTGTGTATGTGAAGTCATGATGCATGATATCTTAAACACACACACACGGACAAGCACACTCACACTCACACACTATCTCTCCTCTCCCGCCCTTTATCTCTCCAAGGAGCACGACAGGCAGACAGAACGAGGTGGTAGAATACTGATTCTGTATGAGAAGCTAAGACATCCTACAGAGATAAAGTATATGTCATAATCTCTAGAGTCTAGTCTAGACTAGATGTTATCCTTATAGACTGTTGCAGACACTGACCTATCATGTTAGGAATAATGATATGATAATCAGATGATAATCAGGAGGAAAATGGGGTCAAATTGGCTCTCAGCATGATCGCTCTGTGTGTGTGTGTGTGTGTGTGTGTGTGTGTGTGTGTGTGTGTGTGTGTGTGTGTGTGTGTGTGTGTGTGTGTGTGTGTTTATATGTCAGCATAATAACCCTGGTCTTGCAGGCTGTTTGATGTGATGCAAGGTCATTTACCACTACTTAATATTCACAGTGCCCTCCTCCACCACTGTGTCTCTAAGCTTTCCTTTTCTGCATTGATCAGCACATACATAGGAACACACCAAGATGAATGTTGAAATATATTATATTCCATTCTATAGAATCATATGTGGATTTTCGAACTATCAAGTTACTCCAGAATAGTATTCACATTACATATGTACATTACGCACGCACATGCATCACATACGTACATAAGCACACACACAAGCAAATGCAAACGCACACACACAAGCAAATGCAAACGCACACACACACGCGCACACACACACACACGCGCACACACACACACACACACACACACACACACACACACACACAGCAAAAGTGCCAACGTAGGAAAGCAGATTAATGAGCCAGGGGGGAGACGGCACCAGTAATAGCCCAGTGATGTGATGACATGGAGTTTGTGTTTGGCTGTGTCACCATCCTCTACAGCTAAATATGAACAGAGACAGAACCACCAGTGTTTAGAGTGTGTCAGCTGGTAGACCCTACTGCAGGTCAGGACCATGCCACTGTAACCTCAAAGACTGATATAAATCTACTGTTTATCATTTGAGAGAGGGGGAGGGAAGGCAGGGGAGAAGGAGAGAGACAGGGACAGAGACACACATATACATATGGTTGGTTTGGGATGAGTTGGACTGCAGAGTGAAGGAAAACAAGTACTCAGCATATTATGTGGGAACTCCTTCAAGACTGTTGGAAAAGCATTCCAGGTGAAACTGGGTGAGAGAATGCCAAGAGTGTGCAAAGCTGTCATCAAGGCAAAGGGTGGCTACTTTGAAGAATCTCACATTTAAAATCTATTTTGATTTATTTAACACTTTTTTGGTTACTACATGATTCCATATAAAGAAAACCCCTTGAATGAGTAGGTGTGTTCAAGCTTTTGACTGGTACTGTTTATTTTTTATATATATGCTTAAGTAGATTTGAGCTATTACATTTACTTTGATACTTAAGTATATTTAAAAACAAATACTTTTAGACTTTTACTCAAGTACAATTTTACTCAGTGACTTTCATTTTCTCTAAAGGTATCTTTACTTTAACTCAGGTATGACAATTGAATACTTTTTCCACCACTGCCTGAGTTTTATAAAGAGAAAAGTCAAAAAGAGAAAAAGAGACTAAATTGATCATATGGTCCTCAGGCTACATCTAACCACATGTAACCCCTCAACACAAACACAAACCCATACAAACACTACCCAATTCCTGTTTTTGCCATGCTTACCTTAAATTGATCTTAGCCATCAGCATGTAAATATGTTTACCAACAAACCTTCACCTTGTTCAAAGCTAAGGGTTGAAAAAACATGCTGGTGGAATCAGATTATATATATAATAATAATAATATATCCCATTTAGCAGACGCTTTTGTCCAAAGCGACTTACAAGTCGGCTGGGGCCACTACTTTTACATATGGGTGGTCCCAGCGGGAATCGAACCCACGACGCAAGGCGTTGCAAGCGCCATGCTCTACCGACTGAGCCACACAGGACCCATTATATACCCCCGATAACAAAACAATGCACAATTTAACCACCCCACTAATTGTATTGATCTCTATTAGACTGGCTAGCTTAGCACACCTAACATGGGCATTTAAATAGTGTCAGCTTGCTGTTAGCTAGTTAACATCACTAACCTGGAAACAGGATTGCTAGCCAGCTGAGAACCAACTAACCAAACATAGACAATTTATACACATTCATCATTACTACCAACACACCGAGTTAGCTATAATGACAATTTTATTTTTTGTGTTTTCCAGACAAGGGTGGAATTTATGGCTACCAGATTTAGATACTCTAATTTGCTAATGTTAGATAGCTTACGTTAGCTAACACTGATTAAAGATAGAATGAACAGACAAACACTCTGCTGAAGGTAGCTACCAGTTTAGGAGTGTGTATCCAAAAGATAGTTAGCTTTTCAATATAGCTGATGGTATTCCCAGTTCAATACAGGACTGTAACGTTAGGTAACATAGCTAATTTACCTAGTCCAGCTAATGTTACCTCTAATCGAGAATCTTCCGTTTTGTTATGGAGGGCGAAAACAATGGTATCGCATCAATTCTTAGCTGTCATCTCAATGGATTCCGCATCCGTTCAGCCTGAAAATCTCTCTGATAATCTTTGACCACAACAAGCATCCTTCTTGTTAGCTGCAAACCACTAACAGCAACTGGGTAAATCAGTGGTAGGTAGTATGGTCAAATATAACTTGCTTGTAATTAACACAGCCGAACAGAACACCACACGGGTAAGATGACAAACGTTAGTGAAAAACAAAGAGACCCCTAGAGTTCTGAGATTACTGTGTGTTGGTCGTTCGAAGTAAACAACGCCATGAACCAAGTTTGTGGGCATGCCCCATCCAGCTAGCTGGGCGGTATCTGCATTCACTATAAACGCTGGACTTATTGGTTCATAATGAGCAAACAAATTCAAAAGAAGTTGAAACTTCCCAATTCTACCAGTGAAATGAAAATGCACTCGTTCCAGCTTGTGGTTTGGATAATGTTGATGTTTATGACAAAAACGTAATGACTATATGCTGTGGGAGAGCCCGTTTTCGGATAAGGTTAAAACATTACATTTGGGCATTCATTCCGAATGATTAAGGGTTAAGATGTGGGATAAGGTAATAAAACATTTGATGTTAGTAGCGCTCACTATTGCCCCTAGTGTCCAGTTTTGAGTGCATTTCTCGACGTCCTCACATGGACAGACATCCAATTTCAAAGTCAATCTAGAGCGATCTGGCTGGTATAATTAGGAGGCCTAATCAACACTGTTCTTGCAGCAGGCATGTCCACACAAGTGTCTCAGTCAACAGCCAAATGATCTCACTGTTGAAATATTTCTGACACACACACACACACTCTCATGCACACAAGCACACACAAATATACACACACACTCTTCAACAGCATATTGTAATCAGAGGGAAGTTATAGACATGTCATGGTATTGATGAGAAGATATCTTCATACATCATAGTGACAGAGATACGGAGCAGAGTGGTACCAATGGTTGATTGATGATCATGCTTGAAGACAAATGTACATTTAATCAATTAACAGAGCATTATCAATATTCTAAAGACGTGAACACGTGTTTGTGTGTGTGTATGCATGAGTGAGTGTGTGTGTGCGTGTAAGTGTTTGTTAATGTGTGAATGTGTGTGTGCATAAAATACTGTATATTATCCAATATACAGTGCATTCAGAGAGAGTTCAGACTTTTTCCACATTTTGTTACATTACAGCCTTATTCTAAAATGGTTTAAATAAATAAAAATCAATCTTCACACAATATCCAATAATGACAAAGCAAGGTTTTTAGTCATTTTAGCTAATTTATTAAACATTTAAAACAGAAATACCCTATTTTCATAAGTATTCAGCCCCTTTGCTATAAGACTCAAAATTGGGCACAGGTGCATCCTGTTTCCATGAATCATTCTTGATATGTTTCTACAACTTGATTGGATTTCTGCAGCATTGAAGGTATTTAGGAACATGGTGGCCTCCATCATTCTTAAGTGGAAAATGTTTGGAACCACCAAGACTAAACCCTACAACTGGCTGCCCGGCCAAACTGAACAATCAGGGGAGAAGGGCCTTGGTCAGGGAGGTGACCGAGAACCTGATGGTCACTCTGACAGAGCTCTAGAGTTCCTCTGTGGAGAAGGGAGAACCTTCCAGAAGGACAGCCATCTCTGCAGCACTCCACCAAATCAGGCCTTTAAAGTAGAGGGGCCAGACAGAAACCACTCCTCAGTAAAAGGCACATGACAGCCCGCTTGGAGTTTGCCAAAGGCACCTAAAGACTCTCAGATAATGAGAAACAAGATTGTCTGGTCTGATGAAACCAAGATTGAACTCTTTGGCCTGAATGCCAAGCATCATGCTGTGGGGATGTTTTTCAGCAGCAGTGACTGCGAGACTAGTCAGGATCGAGGAAAAGATGAACAGAGCAAAGTACAGAGACCCTTGATGAAAACCTGCTCCAGACCTCAGACTGGGGTGAAGGTTCACCTTCCAACAGGACAATGACGCTAAGCACAAAGCCAAGACAACGCAGGAGTGGCTTCGGGACAAGTCTCTGAATGTCCTTAAGTGGCCCAGCCAGAGCCCGGACTTGAACCTGATCGAACATCTCTGGAGAGACCTGAAAATAGCTGTGCAGCAACGCTCCCCATTTAACCTGACAGAGCTTGAGAGGATCTGCAGAGAAGAATGGGAGAAAATCCCCAAATACAGGTATGCCAAGCATGTAGTGACATACCCAAGAAGACTCGACTCCTATTAGCCGGGGACTTTAATGCAGGGAAACTTAAATCCATTTCACCAAATATCAATCAGCATGTTATATGTGCAACCACAGGAAAAATAACTCTGGACCGCCTGTACTCCACACACAGAGATGCAAACAAAGCTCTCCCTCGCCCTCCATTTGGCACTGACCATTGGCACTGACCGTTATTATATCCTCCTGATTCCTGCTTACAAGCAAAAAATGTAAGTAGGAAACACCAGTGATTAAATCAATAAAAAAATGTGGTCAGAGGAAGCAGATGCTAAACTATAGGACTGTTTTGCAGCACAGACTAGAATATGTTCTGGGATTACTCCGATGGCATTGAGAAGAACACGGGTCAGACGGATTACCAGGACGAGTACTGTGAGCAGGCGCTGACCTGGCAAGTGTCTTCACTGACATTTTCAACCTCTCCCTGTCTGAGTCTGTAATACCAACATGTTTTAAGCAAACCACCATAGTCCCTGTGCCAAAGAACACTAAGGTAACCTGCCTAAACGACTACCGACCCATGGTACTCACGTCTGTGGCCATGAAGTGCTTTGAAAGGCTGGTCAAGGCTCACAACACCATCATCCCAGAAACCCTAGACCCACTCAAATTTGCATACCGCCCCAACAGATCCACAGATTTTGCAATCTCCATTGCACTCCACACTACCCTTTCCCACCTGGACAAAAGGAACACCTATGTGAGAATGCTATTCATTGACTACAGCTCAGTGTTGAACACCATAGTGCCCTCAAAGCTCATCAATAAGCTAAGGACCCTGGAATTAAACACCTCCCTCTGCAATTGGATCCTGGACTCACTGAAGGAACGCCCCCAGGTGGTAAGGGTAGGTAACAACACATCCGCCATGCTGATCCTCAACACAGGGGCCCCTCAGGGATGCGTGCTCAGTCCCCTCCTGTATTCCCTGTTCACTCATGACTGCACGGCCAGGCAAGACTCCAACACCATCATTAAGTTTGCAGATGACACAACAGTGGTAGGCCTGATCACCGATAACGACGAGACAGTCTATAGAGAGGAGGTCAGAGACCTGGCCGTGTAGTGCCAGGACAACAACCTCTCCCTCAGTTTGATCAAGACAAAGGAGATGATTGTGTACCACTGAAAAAAGGACTGAACACGCCCCATTCTCATCGACAGGGCTGCAGTGGAGCAGGTTGAGAGCTTCAAGTTCCTTGGTGTCCACATCCCCAACAAACTAACATGGTCCAAGCACACCAAGATAGTCGTGAAGAGGGCACGACAAAACCTATTCCCCCTCAGGAGCCTGAAAAGATTTGGCATAGGTCCTCAGATCCTTAAAAGGTTCTACAGGTGCACCATTGAGAGCATGGTTGCATCACTGCCTGATATGGAAACTGCTCGTCATCCGACCGCAAGGCACTACAGAGGGAAGTGCGAACGGCCCAGTACATCACCGGGGCCAAGCTTCTTGCCATCCAGGACCTCTATATGAAAATAGTGATGAAAAAAGTTCAACAGGTTGAAACTGAGTGGAAAATATGGTCGTTGTGGATGTTGTTTCAAAGCCAAACACAACGAAATGGACAGCGCTTTCTAAGTTGATGATTAATTCAAAACACGCATAGGCATATTAAAGTTTATGCATATGAATATGCCTATATATGAACCCAAGCCCACCCAAAATATACATAGCCTAATTACCTACCGCATTTTACACACGACAGAAAAACATTTTTAAAAACATAGAATTAAGATTTCTTTGGTACGTAATTGGTCTAGCCTATAATCCAAAATTGAACACATTCTAGTAATGGCCTTTGAGTGTGGACTGTATTATTATGCATACTGAATAGACTGGTTACCTTATGCTACGCTCCTTTCTATCCAAGAGTCTGGGAGAAAACGTATAGGCCTTGGCCATAGTGTTGCTTCATTGATTGTGCAGGGCGGCAGATAGTTATCCTACAATTAAAGTGAAATTGTATTTGATTTTGAATAGCATGGTAATAGGGCATTTTTTTATGCTTTTATATTCAATAGCCCGACATTAGCTTTAGCTACAGAATATCTCACCACCGTGCGTTTCCATCTCTCCTCTCTCTCCTTCATTTCTTTCTGGAGCACGCAGAGAGAGGGTGTCTTTTTTTTAAAATGTAACCTTTATTTAAATAGTCAAGACAGTTAAGAACAAATTATTATTTACAATGACGGTCTACACTGGCCAGATCTGGACGATGCTGGGCCAATTGTGCGCCGCCCTATGGGACTCCCAATCACGGATGGTTGTGATACAGCCTGGATTCGAACCAGGGTGTCTATAGTGACACCTCAAGTGCTGATATGCAGTGCCTTAGACCGCTGAGCCACTCGACAGTTGAATGAATTATGTTTCTTTGTGAAAACATGCTACTATCGATGTTCCCGAGCAGATTTCACTTGGTTTCCCAAGTGAAGCACCAGGTAGCTGCAGCAGAAGGATTGGAGAGCCCAGGCATACAGAGTTTGGGCAGAATATCACCTGTGGCACAGAAAGAGGCTGCATGCTTCTCAAACAGTGGTTGATGCATGGAGTGAAATAATCAAACCAAAGTTTATTGGTCGCGTACACAGATTTTCAGATGTTATTGTAGGTGCAGCGAAATGCTTGGGTTGCTATCCTCCAACAGTGCATTAATATCTAGCAATAAGAAAAAACAAGAAACAATACACACATAATCCAAAAAATATCTAAAGAAATAAAGAAATATAATTAAGTGTGCTTATAAACCCAGACATTTCTATATGGAGTTTTGATGGCTGCCCCTAAAAGGAGGAGGAACCCAGCTGCTGCTATTTATTTCTCTGCTGCACTATGAAACCGGTGTAGCCTATCTGGCATGATTGAAAAACTGAGTTTAGTGAAAGTGGCCTCCATTAGCTATTACAGTGCATAAGAATGACATGTATTTTTTAATCTGTCCCTGTTCCTGTCCATGTAATAATGGGCCATTCTAAATCTATACTAATTTGACATATTAATAGAGACAAGACTAAATTGAGAATAGTCTGATGGGTGAAAATATGATCACTTGATGAGAGAACAGCGTGTGCAGCCTGAGACAAGGAACAGAGCGCAAACTTTTTGGGGGACTTATTCTAATCATCATAGCCTATAGTCGCACCATGCAGCCCATATATGTTTTGATTTCTAAGACATGCTAAGGTTTGTATAATTTACAAATAAGTAGCCAAATAACTCTAAATCTAGCATATAGGACCTGTTTCAAATGACCACTTTACACTCAACATAGCCACTTCATATGCCCAAAATATCCTTTCTATTTTATTCAGGTAAGTTAAATTATATTATTTTTACTATAAAATCATATAATATAAAATAATGGCACTGGACATATAAGCATATATTGTCTGCTAGCATGGCGCATAGCTTGATAACACAGTAGGCCGACTCATATTCTGTTCTACTGAAATACACTTTCTTCCTATCGTAATGTTTTATTTTAAATCTGCCTTAAATAAATAATAGCTTTATTGTGATGGTGTATATTAAATGAATTTATTTGACTTTTAAAATGTAGACGTTCCAAAGGCACTTGTCAGTGGCTTGTATGCTGGAGGCCTGGAGATGCTAAACGTGTTTATGGTAATTCACGGTCAATTACCGTGAGACTGACAGTCATTTGCTTGACAATAATAACCGTCTGACAAAATTCCATGACCGTCACAGCTCTGTTCACAGTCAGCTGCAATTAATCATAGTACTCCCTTGTGAATCACCTGAACCTGGATCTGATTATAATGGTTCTGTTTAATGTATCACCTGAATGGCAGGCATATAAAACAGTGCTGCAGTTGGCTCTACCTGTATGGGGTAAGGAGGGTAGAGTGGGGAGGGAAACAGCTTGGTCTCTCTGGGGACACAGAAGACCTTAAAAAGAGAAAATATTTCAACAGGACTAGTCTGACTCTCACACAATAAACATATGTTTTCTTTCGAACTGCATCATTATATTAAACATTTGGCCACACAGTTTTAAATAGTGTGTGAAGAGATCAGGTAAGAACACACATTAAGCTGTATGTTAGCAGTGTGTCTGTAAACTGTTCATGTTTTTATCCATAATGAATATAGCTTCTTGCAGCTGTGTGTTCTTGACCAAGAGGAACTTGGAACCTTGGAGCTCTCTGAGTCTGCTTCTGACAGGCGGAGAGAGATCGAGAGAAAGAAAGTAAGAGAGAGAGAGAAAGTAAGAGAGAGAGAGACAGAGAGAGTAAGAGAGCAAGACAGAGAGAGAGAGAACGAGAGGAACCTTTCCTTCAATCCCCTGTAACCCTGTTAACCTGAATTAACCTGAATTTTTTTCTCATATACATTTTAATCTCACTTTCTATCTATGAACTAAATATACTTTCCTGCAACCCGCCTCAAACAATGTGGTACGGATGTACTATTTTTGTTCCTTATAACTGTAACCTCCTTCAGGTATCCAACTAACTAGCTACTAGTCTTTGTTAGCCATGGCTAGCGGTCTTCACCTTTTAGCTCGGACACCGCCAGCTTTAGCTAGGACAATATATGCCAGTCTGCACAGCACGATATCAACCCAGAGCATATCAGACTGCTTCTCCTTACCACATCACTGGATTCCTGCCGCTCTGGATCATTACACCAGATCATCGCAGCTAGCTAGCTGCTACCGAGTGGTTACTGTTAGCTAAAGCCTCTGTCCTGAAGCAAGCACCAGTTAGCCTTGAGCTAGCCACGAGCTGGGCCCATATATCAGCTAATTCTAGGGCTGCAATACCTCTTTTGCCAATTGGCCTGGACCCTTTGTTGTCGATGCGGAGCCCCACCGATCCATCACGACTGGGCTGCCAACGTGGTCGCCCGATGTGGTCTCAACGTGCTTTTCTGTTGCGATGTCGCCAAAGACCCATCATCTTTCCCCGGCCCGCTAGCTTTCTAAGCGCCGTGTCTCTCACATGCCTAGCGTAGTGCTGACTCACCTATTGCTGTTCTTTGGATCCTATGATCACTCAGCTACACAGCTGATGCCCCCTGGACTGTTTGAATAACACGGTACCTCATTTTATTTATCAGTCGGCCCCAGCTTTGAACTCAGGTCCTGTATGTACCTAACTGACCCGCTCTTCCCATTCAGCGCCATTTACCTGTTGTTGTCTAAGCTCTCCTGATCAACACCTGTGACTGCTTTATGACTCTATCTAATGTCAATATGCCTCACTCTAATGTCAATATGCCTTGTCACTGCTGTCTCAGCTAGTCCTTATTGTTTTATTTCACTGTAGAACCCTCAGTCCTGCTCATCTTGCCTTAGATAGCTCTTTTGTCACACCCCCCACACATGCAGAGACCTCACCTGGCTTAACTGGTCCCACCAGAGACAAAACCTCTTTCATCATTACTCAACGCCTAGGTTTACCTCCACTGTACTCACATCCTACTCACATCCATACCCTTGACTGTACATTATGCCTTGAATCTATTCTACCACGCACAGAAATCTGCTCCTTTTATTCTCTGCTCCCAATGCACTAGATGACCAGTTCTTATAGCCCTTTGCCGTACCCTTACCCTACTCCTCCTCTGTTCCTCTGGTGATGTAGAGGTTAACCCAGGCCCTGTAGACCCCAGTACCACACCTATTCCCCAGGAACTATCATTTGTTGACTTCTGTAACCGTAAAAGCATTGGTTTCATGCATGCTAACATCAGAAGCCTCCTCTCTAAGTTTGTTTTATTCACTACACTACGCCAGCCCTGACGTCCTAACTGTGTCTGAATCCTGGCTTAGGAAGGCCACCAAAAATTCTGAAATTTCCATCCCCAACTACAACATTTTCTGACAAGATAGAACTGCCAAGGGTGCGGGGTTGCAAAAAACTGCAAAGATAGTCTGCAGAGTTCTGTCATGCTATCCAGGTCTGTGCCCAAACAGTTCGAGCTTCTACTTCTAAAACTCCACCTTTCCAGAAATAAGTCTGTCACTGTAGCCACTTGCTATAGACCCCCTCAGCCCCCAGTTGTGCCCTGGACTCCATATGCGAATTGATTGCCCCCCATCAATCTTAAGAGTTCGTACTGTTAAGTGAGCTAAACTGCGATATGCTTAACACCCCGGCCGTCCTACAATCTAAGCTAGATGCCCTCAATCTCACACAAATGATTAATGAACCTACCAGGTACAACCCAAAATCCGTAAACACAGGCACCCTCATAGATATCATCCTGACCAACCTGCCCTCTAAACACACCTCTGCTGTCTTCAACCAGGATCTCAGCGATCACTGCCTCATTGCCTGCGTCCGTAATGGGTCTGCGGTCAAATGACCACCCCTCATCACTGTCAAATGCTCCCTAAAACACTTAATCGAGCAGGCCTTTCTAATTGACCTGGGTATCTTGGAAGGATACTGACCTCATCCCGTCAGTAGAGGCTACCTGATAATTCTTTAAAAGTGCTTTCCTCACCATCTTAAATAAGCATGCCCCATTCAAAAAATGGAGAACTAAGAACAGATACAGCCCTTGATTCACTCCAGATTTGACTGCCCTTGACCATCACAAAAACATCCTGTGGTGTACTGCATTAGCAGTGAATAGCCCCGGCGATATGCAACTTTTCAGGGAAGTTAGGAACCAATATACTCAGTCAGTTAGGAAAGCCAAGCCTAGCTTTAAAAAAATGCATCCTACAGCACTAATACCAAAAAGTTTTGGGACACTAAAGTCCATGGAGAATAAGAGCACCTCATCCCAGCTGCCCACTGCAGAGGGGAGGAAACACTGTCACCACCAATAAATCCACGATATTTGAACATTTCAATAAGCATTTTTCTACGCCTGGCCATGCTTTCCATCTGGCTACCCCGATCCCTGCCAACAGCTCTCCACCCGCCACAGCAAAATCTGGACCCCTACAAATCAACTGGGCGAGACAATCTGGACCATCTCTTTCTAAAATTATCTGCTCAATTGTTGCAACCCATATTACTAGCCTGTTCAACCTCTCCTTCGTATTGTCTAAGATACCTAAATATTGGAAAGCGGCCGCGGTCATCCCCCTCTTCAAAGGGGGAGATACTCTAGATCCAAACTGTTATAGACAGTTGAGTCGGAAGTTACATACACCTCAGCCAAATACATTTAAACTCAGTTTTTCACAATTGCTGACATTAAATCCTAGTAAAAATTCCCTGTCTTAGGTCAGGTAGGATCACCACTTTATTTTAAGAATGTGAAATGTCAGAATAATAGAAAAGAGAATCAATCACCACCTTCCGGAGACACCTGAAACCCCACCTCTTTAAGGAATACCTAGGATAGGATAAAGTAATCCTTCTCACCCCCCCCCCCTTAAATGATTTAGATGCACTATTGTAAAGTGGCTGTTCCACTGGATGTCATAAGGTGAATTCACCAATTTGTAAGTCGCTCTGGATAAGAGCGTCTGCCAAATGACTTAAATGTAAATGTAAATGTAGAATGATTTATTTCAGCTTTTATTTCCTTCATCACATTTCCAATACACTTGTTTGGAGTCCACCTGTGATGAATTCAATTGATTGGACATGATTTGGAAAGGCACACACCTGTCTATATAATGTCCCACAGTTGACAGTGCATGTCAGAGCAAAAACCAAGCCATGAGGTCAAAGGATTTGTCAGTAGAGCTCTGAGACAGGTTTGTGTTAGGCACAGATCTGGGGAAGGGTACAAAAAATGTCTGCATAATTGAATGTCCCCAAGAACACAGTGGCCTCCATCATTCTTAAATGGAAGAAGTTTGAAACCAACAAGACTCTTCCTAGAGCTGGCCACCCGGCCAAACTGAGCAATCGGGGGAGAAGGGCATTGGTCAGGGAGGTGACCAAGATCCAGATGGTCATTATGACAGAGCTCTATAGTTCCTCTGTGGAGATTAGGAGAAGGACAACCATCTCTGCAGCACTCCACCAATCAGGACTTTACCTGGCACCATCCCTACGGTGAAGCGGACTGGGAGACTAGTCAGGATCGAGGGAAAGATGAACGGCGCAAAGTAGAGAGAGATCCTTGATGAAAACCTGCTCCAGAGCACTCATGTCCCCAGACTGGAGCGAAGGTACACCTTCCAACAGGACAAAAATCCTAAGCATACAGCCAAGACAATGCAGGAGTGGCTTTGGGACAAGCCCGGATTTGAACAGAATCTAACATCTCCGGAGAGACCTGAAAATAGCTGTGCAACAACGCTCCCCATCCAACATAACAGAGCTTGAGAGGATCTGCAGAGAAGAATGGGAGAAACTCTCCAAATACAGGCGTGCCAAGCTTGTAACGTCGTACCCAAGAAGACTTGAGGCTGTAATCACTGTAAAAAGCTGCTTCAACAAAGTACTGGGTAAAGGGTCTGAATACTTGCGAAAATGTGATATTTCCATTTGTGCATTGACACAATCCTTGGAGCTCTACTGGACAATTTCTTCGACCTCGTTTAGTTTAGCCTTCTGGCCTTCTCTATGTGACATATGGTGGCAGCTGTGGGATGGCTCACCGCAAATCAGTGAATTCCAAAAAGAGACGTAAAGGAACGTGTACAGGATTGTATTCTCAACAGCAACATTAACTGTCAGAAAAGGTACCTAAAGTTGAAACGGGGTGGAATACCTTGGAATTGTCTGGTGAAGAAGACGTCAACTATGAGAAACTAGGAGCTCGATCAAGGGGCCAAACACAACCAGAACCGCTTGAGCTACCAGTTGAACCAGCAGATACAGCCATAAAAGACCAGCTGACTTAAGGAGCAGTTGGAGAACCAGAACCACACCCAACTATGGTAGCCCTTTTCCAGGAACTTTTCACCTGCCTTGAGAGGTGGGACGAAGACCTCAAGCAGGAATTCCGAGGCCTCCGTCAATCTATCCACACAGCATCTCACCAAGTGGAACTCGTCAGTGAGAGCCCAAGATTGGGTCTGCCAACACCAGGACGACAAAGGCTCGACACAGCAGGGACTTCAACTCCACAGCAGGATCCCCAAGCAGTGATGAGGCGAGCCCCAGCATCAGGAGACCAGTCCAACAGTGTTAACGTCCATCTTCTAGCATTCCTGAGGAAGGAGCCAAAGATGCCCTCTTACCTGCAGGGGGAGGACATTGAAAACTACCTGCTGAGGATTGAGCGCATGGCCAAGACGTGGCGATGGCCGGAGGTAGAGTGGGCCTGCAGGCTTGTCCCATTGCTCATGGGCAAGGCCGAAAGGCTTACACAGCAATGGATGAGGGGTTGTCCAACGTCTACAAGGCCTTGAAGGAGGCACTGCTGGTGAAGTTCGACATCTCCCCGGAGACCTACCGTCAACGCTTCAGAGCTGCATCGATGCCATCGGGTGAGTCGCAGACAGAGACGTACCACCGTCTCCAGGGCCTCTACCGACGATGGGTTCGACCGGAGGAGAAGACACAGGATGGGATCGGTGAGGTCATCAGCCTCGAGCAACTTCAACAAGTTCTACCACACGACATTCAAACCTGGGTTCGAGAGCACGAGCACAAGGATGGGCTTATGGAGGCCAAGCTCGCACTCCAACACCTTAATTGACGTAAAGGGGGCCCACCATGACCTGCAGTACTCGCTCCAAGGAGTTTCACAGACACAAGGGACATCAGAGATGCCAGAGATGGTGGAGGTAACTCTGGGGAGTATGTGTCTGGGAGGAGGGAGGTAAGGGATCATGCAGTTCGCTCTGATGGGAGGGGTCTGACCTATTTCTACTGCCGACAACAGGGGCACACAGCTTCAATGTGTCCACTACGTAAATCCAAGCTCTCAGGTTGCTGTTATGTGCCCAGAGAGGGGGATGGTGTTCAGAATAGACAGAGTGGGGAAGGGTCAGTCTTGGTACTTGTAAAAGTGAATGATAAAAGCCTTACTGCAATGATTGACACCGGCAGTTCCCTGTCGTTGATGAGAAAATGATATGACCTGTTAATTACATTGATTACAGTCACCAGACACTGATCCAATGTGTTCACGGTGACCAGTCACAGCAGCCCACAGCTGAACTCACAGTTGAGATTCAGGGTCAGAAATACCTCCTCAAAATTGGGGTCATGGAGAAGCTACCTTTTGAGATGATTTTGGGGAGAGATGTGCCAGTACTCTCTGATCTTTTGGGAAGTGTGTGGGGTCAGCTATATGAGCAGTCAGTTTGCCAGTCTGATGTTCGTGTGTCATGCTCAGTTGTCACTCGTGCCCAGGCCAAAGCTGGTTTACAACCTCTGCCTGACTTGTGTGATAGGCTGTGCGAGGGGGGAACCAAAGGGTCCAGAAAGTCACGCCGCCAGCGGCGTCTTGAGAATTATGTGGGAACCCCTGTACCTGTTGCTGATGTGGGTTAGAGGTGCAATGGGATGTTCCACAACATTTTGCTACAAACCTTGAAAGGTTTGTTTGACAAGGCCTTAGCTGGGGACAGCCAATCTTCATGTGGGGGATTTACACAGTAGACAACCACATACTCTACCTTGGGTCAGAGGCAGATAGCAGGAAGTTGGTGGTGCCATCTACCTGTAGACCACTTGCTCTCAACGTTGCACATACAGTTCCATGGGCAGGTCATCTTGGGCAACATAAGACCTATCTTAGGCTCCCGTTTCTTTTGGCCCTCCATGTACAGTATACTGATATACAAACATACTGCAAAACCTGCCTCATGTGCCAGAAAACCAGTGCTGTCCGTAGGTCTGACCGGGCTCCTCTATGTTCACTGCCAGTGATCTCTACCCCATTCAAGAGAATTGCAATGGATATTGTTGGTCTTCTGAGGTTAGAATAGAACGTAAAGACAACGATATGACAGCAGGTTGGCGTGTGCCCATGTGACAGCTTTAGACGTCAACACATCCATGGGTGTACCACTGCACGTATGACTCAGCCAATATCTTTGTACAGACTATGTTGGGGTCCTAGCTAACATTGTACAGATTGTTTGAAGTTGGTGACGTTTTAGGGCTTTGGGACGTTGCTGTGAAACAAATAAGAGTATTATTAACATCAAAGTGTAATTCTGAAATTGACTCACATTTACAAATGGTGGATGTGGAGAAGCAGGATTGTAACTATTTGAATGTAACAACTTTAGTAGATTGTTGCCCTGAAAACATCAGTTGAAGAGAACCGACCCAGAGGGTTAGGCAACAAGTGACTCATCGTCTGAATTGATTTTCAAAGAAGAAAGGCTCCTCATCAACCTTCAGTTACATATTTTACATGAGGGGATGAAGGAGGACACTTGTTATGGTGACACACGCACATCACTTTGTTCTTCCCACGTATCCGCTCATTTCAATGGCTCCAGGAACCTCCACAGGGTGAAGTATGAAAAGGGGAGCCATCTGAAGGAAATCCCTGTATGGGCTTCTGTGTGTGTGTGGGTGCGTGTGTGCGCCTGCAAATGTGTGTGCAAGCGTTTTAAGCATGCATCTGTGCTTGCTTCCATGCATGTGTACAGAATCAGTCAAAGGTTTGGACACACCTACTCATTCACCTACTCATTCTTTATTTTTTACTATTTTCTACATTGTATAATAATAGTGAAGACATCAAAACTATGAAATAAGACATATGGAATCATGTAGTAACCAAAAAGTGTCAAACAAATCTAAATATATTTTATTTTTAAGATTCTTCAAAATAGCCACCGTTTGGTAAAAAAACAGGTCCATATTATGGCAACAACAGCTCAAATAAGCAAAGAGAAACAACAGTCCATCATTACTTTAAGACATGAAGGTCAGTCAAAGTGGAACATTTCAAGAACTTTGAATGTTTCAAGTACCATTGCAAAAACCATGAAGCACTATGATGAAACTGGCTCTCATGAGGACCGACACATGAAAGGAAGATCCAGAGTTACCTCTGCTGCAGAGGATAAGTTCATTAGAGTTAACTGCACCTCAGATTGGAGCCCAAATAAATGCTTCACAGAGTTCAAGTAACAGACATCGCAACATCAACTGTTCAGAGGAGACTGCGTGAATCAGGCCATCATGGTCCAATTGCTACAAAGAAACCACTACTAAAGGACACCAAAAAGAAGAAGAGACTTGCATGGGCCAAGAAACACAATCAATGGACATTAGACCGGTGGAAATCTGTCCTTTGGTCTGATGAGTCCAAATTTGAGATTTTTGGTTTCAATCGTCATGTCTTTAGGAGACGCAGAGTAGGTGAACGGATGATCTCTGCATGTGTGGATCCCACTGTGAAGCATGGAGGAGGTGTGATGGTGCTTTGCTGGTGACACTGTCTGGGATTTACTTAGAATTCAAGGCACACTTAACCAGCATGACTACCACAGCATTCTGCAGCGATACGCATCTGGTTTACGCTTAGTAGGACTCTTTTTTTTCATCAGGACAATTACCCAACACACCTCCTGGCTCTGTAAGGGCTATTTGACCAAGAAGGAGAGTGATGGAGTGCTGCATCAGATAACCTGGCCTCCACCATCACCCAACGTTTTCCAACCAAATTCAGATGGTTTGGGATGAGTTGGACTGCAGAGTGAAGGAAAAGCAGCCAACAAGTGCTCAGCATATGTGGGAACTCCTTCAAGACTGTTGGAAAAGCATTCCAGGTGAAGCTGGATGAGAGAATGCCAAGAGTGTGCAAAGCTGCCATCAACGCAAAGAGTGGCTCCTTTGAAGAATCTAAAATCTAAAATATATTTAGATTTTTTCAACACTGTTTTGGTTACTACATGATTCCATATGTGTTATTTCATAGTTTTGATATCTTCACTATTATTCTACAATGTAGAAAATGGTAAAGAAAATAAGAAAATCCCTTGAATGAGTAGGTGTGTCCAAACTTGTAACTGGTATTGTATTTACATTTAAGTCATTTAGCAGAGCGTGTTCCATTTCACAGCAAAGGTAATTATTCAGCCTGTCCTAACAGAAAGGTGAAGGCAAAACACAACCTACAGGGATGGATGGGACCTGAGTGACAGGCCTGTGAAGCAGCTTATTGTATAGCTCTTTGGTACCATCAATCGAAGGTGGAGTTGAATGAATTGAAATGGACTGAATTAATTGATAGAGAATTGACACCAACCCAGGTTGAGGAGTTGAACTGAATTAGTTGAAATGGAATTCACCTCAACCAAGGTTGAGCAAATTAACTGAATGAGTTTAAATGGAATGTATCCCAACCCTGTACAGGAACCCATGGAAACCCCGGACAGGCTTGAGAGATCTGTCTGTCATCAGCCTCCCTCTTCTTACTGAGATCTGTCTATCATCAGCCTCCCCCTTCTTACTGAGATCTGTCAGTCATCAGCCTCCCCGTTCTTAATAAGATCTGTCTGCCATCAGCCCCCCCCCCTTCTTACTAAGATCTGTCAGTCATCAGCCTCCCCCTTCTTACTGAGATCTGTCAGTCATCAGCCTCCCCCTTCTTACTGAGATCTGTCAGTCATCAGCCTCCCCCTTCTTACTGAGATCTGTCAGTCATCAGCCTCCCCCTTCTTACTGAGATCTGTCAGTCATCAGCCTCCCCCTTCTTACTGAGATCTGTCAGTCATCAGCCTCCCCCTTCTTACTGAGATCTGTCTGTCAGCCTCCCTCCTCTTCTTACTGAGATCTGTCTGTCAGCCTCCCTCCTCTTCTTACTGAGATCTGTCTGTCATCAGCCTCCCCCATCTTACTGAGATCTGTCAGTCATCAGCCTCCCCCTTCTTACTGAGATCTGTCAGTCATCAGCCTCCCCCTTCTTACTGAGATCTGTCTGTCAGCCTCCCTCCTCTTCTTACTGAGATCTGTCTGTCAGCCTCCCTCCTCTTCTTACTGAGATCTGTCTGTCATCAGCCTCCCCCATCTTACTGAGATCTGTCAGTCATCAGCCTCCCCCTTCTTACTGAGATCTGTCAGTCATCAGCCTCCCCCTTCTTACTGAGATCTGTCAGTCATCAGCCTCCCCCTTCTTACTGAGATCTGTCAGTCATCAGCCTCCCTCTTCTTACTGAGATCTGTCAGTCATCAGCCTCCCCCTTCTTACTGAGATCTGTCAGTCATCAGCCTCCCCCTTCTTACTGAGATCTGTCAGTCATCAGCCTCCCCCTTCTTACTGAGATCTGTCAGTCATCAGCCTCCCCCTTCTTACTGAGATCTGTCAGTCATCAGCCTCCCCCTTCTTACTGAGATCTGTCAGTCATCAGCCTCCCCCTTCTTACTGAGATCTGTCAGTCATCAGCCTCCCCCTTCTTACTGAGATCTGTCAGTCATCAGCCTCCCCCTTCTTACTGAGATCTGTCTGTCAGCCTCCCTCCTCTTCTTACTGAGATCTGTCTGTCATCAGCCTCCCCCATCTTACTGAGATCTGTCAGTCATCAGCCTCCCCCTTCTTACTGAGATCTGTCAGTCATCAGCCTCCCCCTTCTTACTGAGATCTGTCAGTCATCAGCCTCCCCCTTCTTACTGAGATCTGTCAGTCATCAGCCTCCCCCTTCTTACTGAGATCTGTCAGTCATCAGCCTCCCCCTTCTTACTGAGATCTGTCAGTCATCAGCCTCCCCCTTCTTACTGAGATCTGTCTGTCAGCCTCCCTCCTCTTCTTACTGAGATCTGTCAGTCATCAGCCTCCCCCTCTTACTGAGATCTGTCAGTCATCAGCCTCCCCCTTCTTACTGAGATCTGTCAGTCATCAGCCTCCCCCTTCTTACTGAGATCTGTCAGTCATCAGCCTCCCCCTTCTTACTGAGATCTGTCAGTCATCAGCCTCCCCCTTCTTACTGAGATCTGTCAGTCATCAGCCTCCCCCTTCTTACTGAGATCTGTCAGTCATCAGCCTCCCCCTTCTTACTGAGATCTGTCAGTCATCAGCCTCCCCCTTCTTACTGAGATCTGTCAGTCATCAGCCTCCCCCTTCTTACTGAGATCTGTCAGTCATCAGCCTCCCCCTTCTTACTGAGATCTGTCAGTCATCAGCCTCCCCCTTCTTACTGAGATCTGTCAGTCATCAGCCTCCCTCCTCTTCTTACTGAGATCTGTCTGTCATCAGCCTCCCTCCTCTTCTTACTGAGATCTGTCAGTCATCAGCCTCCCTCCTCTTCTTACTGAGATCTGTCAGTCATCAGCCTCCCTCATCTTACTGAGATCTGTCAGTCATCAGCCTCCCTCATCTTACTGAGATCTGTCAGTCATCAGCCTCCCCCTTCTTACTGAGATCTGTCAGTCATCAGCCTCCTTCTTCTTACTGAGATCTGTTTGTCTGTCTAGGCATATAGAGGATCAGAGAGAGGGAGAGGGAGGGAGGGAAGAAGGGGAGGATTGGAGGATGGAGGGGTGGAGCGATATGGGAAATGAGGGGAGAGGGGTGTGATGGAGGAAGAGTAGAGTGAAAGGGATAAATAGAGGGGTGGATGTAGAAACGAACGAGACTGATTATGTTAACCTATACCATTGCGTAAGCCAAATATAAATCTACCTAGAGGTACAGTATGTTCAGGTTCTGCTGTGTTAGAGGAGTTCTGCACTAAGGGGAATAGTACAGCTGTACCCGCTCACCCTCTTTTCTCCCTTCCCTCCCTCTCACTTTTTATAGTTATATTTTTACTATCCCTCTCTTAATTTCAGCACGTCTCCACAGAACACACAAAGTGCTGACTGTGTAGGAAAGTCAGCACTTTTACGTCAATCTAAAATTGTCTGGCTTCGCTGCACTTAGAACTACCCCCCTTGTCACCCCATCCTAGATAGTAGGTACACTACTATCTAATAACAACTGGCCTCAGCAACAATTATACATTTCCTCTTGCGTAGTTTATATGATGTAACTTCATCGACAAGCGAATAAAAACACACACACAGATCTATATATAAACTGCATATACATTCTCTCTAACTCTCTCTCTAAACAACTCTTGCATTCCTCCTTTGTGCCTGGTAGAAAGTGGTACAGGCAGGTATGGAGGGATCGAGGCCTAGTTTAGGCTTGTCAGAGAGAATAGGGTTCTGCATCTATCATATCCCTGAACAGGTGTTTTTGCTCTCTCCACTGATTCAATAATACACAGCCATCACTTCTATAAAAGTACACATGCACACACACTCACACAAACACACACACACTCACACAGAAACACACACACTCACACAGAAACACACACACAGAAACACACATGCACGGACATGCACATATATGGACACACACACACACATTCATTGACGTCACAGAGACTTCAACAAAGATTGTAGTTCAGCGTGCAGATCTCAGGTATGGAAAAAAATAAATGAATAATTACTGGCTTGTCACTGGCTTGTTTTGATCTGTGTTGCGACATGACAGTATTCCTGTTAAACTATCTGCTCTTAAGTTATATAATCGTATATTATTCCATGCCTCTGCAGACTGACCTGCCTGCTAGCCTGGACTAGCTATTAAGCTCATCACCCTTACAACACAGCATGATAAGGGCTAAAGATACCAGATTACAAACACACACACAAACATAAACAGTGAGCGACTGTTATGTTTATCGTGTGTGTGTATGTGTGTGTGTGTGTGTGGCAGCAGTTGTCTGCACGACCTTGAAGATGGTTCACAGGTGGGGTTGTGTGTGTGTATGTATGTATATGTGTATGTATGTATGTATGCATGCATGTATGTGTGTGTGAGTGCGTGCGTATGTATGCGTGTATGCATGTATGTATGTATGTATGTATGTATGTATGTGTGTATGTATGTATGTGTGTATGTGTGTGTGTGGCAGCAGTTGTCGGCACGACCTTGAAGATAGTTCACAGGCGGGGTTGTGTGTGGGTGTGTGTGAGATGGTTTGGCTCTATGCTCTTTTGGACAAGACGGTCAAATCTGTTATGTGACATGCTGACACAAGCATTTCTCTCTCCCTACGCTCCTCCATTAGATCTCTCTGTGTGTGTGTGTGTGTGTGTGTGTGTGTGTGTGTGTGTGTGTGTGTGTGTGTGTGTGTGTGTGTGTGTGTGTGTGTGTGTGTGTGTGTGTGTGTGTGTGTGTGTGTGTGAGTGAGTGAGTGAGTGTGTGTGTCCTAGCTAAAACAAGGGACAAAGCTGACAACAGAAGGCTATTTCCAAACACACCTCTTCAGTCTGAGGTCAGTGTGAATGACAGTATTGTAGCGATGGTGCCCTTGGTAAGAATACAATTAGACAGACAGATGGTCAGACGAACACACACTGCATACACTACAGTGTACGGTGCTTAGTATACCTCATCTGTAAAGCCCAGAATCAACAGTATTGTAATGAGATCTGGTAGTATAACTAAATCAATACTCATTACACAGACCTGGGCAAATATCACCATCATCGTCATTCATAGTAATACCACTGACCATAGGATTTAAACAGACATGGAAAAGAGATAGGAAGAGAGAGGAAGAGAGAGAGAGAGGAAGAGAAAGAAAGAAATGGATGGGGAAGAGAGCAAGAGATAGAGAGAGAGAGAGATAGGAGCGAGGTAGAGAGAGGGTAGGAAGGGAGAGGGGGGTGGAGATAGGCGTACTAAAAGGGGAGGAGAGGGGGGGGTGGAGATAGGCGTACTAAAAGGGGAGGAGAGGGGGGGGGTGGAGATAGGCGTACTAAAAGGGGAGGAGAGGGAGAGGTGTCTCTGGGAGAATAGAAGTACATGTAGGCCAATAACACATGTGGGTTTGACGTCAAGCCTGTGGACACCTTTTTCATCCTCTTCTATAAAAATGGATTTGTGTATATTACAACTACAGTATACAGCCCACTGTATAGAAAAGCATGGGTTGGAATCATGAGTGGGCATTGCAGTGACTAGATGGTAGTTTATAGTATCTCAACAAAATTGCCAAAATAGACTAATAATAAAACGTTCCAACTGTATTTCCATCCTATGTTCTACCACGAGAAGAAAACTAAACAAATCCTGCTCCCAAACGGCAAATCATTTCTCAACTTTTTTTCTCATGTGTTTTGACATTTTCTGAGCACCAGTGCACAATTGTTGATGTGCGTTTTGCCTTTTGTCAAGTGTCCCCATGTCTGCCACACATGTAAGCCTTTATGAAGGCTTGGTGGTGTAAACTAGCACAGATACGTGTGCTGTTAGTGCCTGAAGGCGTGGTGGTGACCCCTGCTTAGTGAATGGCTACTGCAGAGATAATGACTGGGGGAGGAGGTGGGAGAGGAGGAGAGAGGAAGACTAGTAATGATCCTCCTGTGCCTTTTATGAGTGTGTGTGTGAGAGTCTTTTATAAGGGTGGGCTCACAACGGCCCCCTAGCTATGATTTAAATTAGACTGCTGTTCCCTGTTACACCCCTTCAGTCCCTAGGGGCACAGGGACAGATCTCTCTCACACACACACACTGCAATAACCAAAACCTGCTTTCAAAGATACAACTGGAACCACACATGGACACCTACAGACAACCACACACAGTAGACAGTGATTAATGATGTTGTGTGTACCACCACATCTGCTGCCAGGGCCAGAGCACAGCATGAGCCCGAAACAATATGGCCATCACAGCCCCATTACACCAGGGGGTAAACCGCCCCTCACACACACACAGCCCGACACGACCCATACACACCCCACATGGCCCAACCCCCACCATCCCTGGTCTCTAACAGCCGATGGCGAGGTGTGTGACGTCCCTGAACACTTGCATGACCCTCGACCTACCTCGCACTCTTAGTGGCCTAAATCCAACCCCAACCTTACAGCAAGCACACACCCCAGACAGCGTCGGCTCTCAATTTGTCTCTCTCTGTCCTGTCTGCCGTTCTCCTGGCCTGGGGAAAAGGTTGTCTCTCGGCAAAATGTGCATGCATGTGCCTATGTGTTGCCATCTCCCTTGTGTGTGTGTGATGTCCCTACCAAGGGCCTCATATGAGCACAGCAGCAGGGGCCACATGGCCAGACAAAGCCTGGGCGTGGTGGGCAGTTTTGTGAGGCCTGACTGATGCGGGTGGCGCGCTGTGTGTATGTGTGTCCGTGTGTTTATGTTTTCTCTGAGGACAATAGTGGGCGGGGCTAACAGCTGACTATAGAGGAATTACTACTGAGACAATGTAACATTTTATTCAACCATTTGGGACGCCCTCTCTATTCACCCCTTCTGTTCATGGGGAGGTCACCTACAGAGCAAAGCAGAGGCCTCAGTGGAGGCTGCTGAGGGAAGGACAGCTCATAATAACAGATGAATGGAGTCAATCGAATGGTATCAAACAACTCAATGATGGGGTTTTCCATGTGGTTGATACCATTCCCTTGACTCCATTCCAGCCATTATTATGAGCCGTCATCCCCTCAGCAGCTTCCACTGCTAGGCATAAAGTCATAAGAATCTCAAATCAAATGTTATTTGTCACATGCACCGAATACAAACGGTGTCGACCTTGCAGTGAAATGCTTAATTACAAGCCCTTAACCAACAACGCAGTTTTAAGATTATTTTTTTTTAAGTAAGAGATAAGAATAACAAATAAATAAAGAGCAGCAGTAAATAACAATAGCGGGGCTATATACAGGGGGCCAATGTGCGGGGGCACGGGTGTCGAGGTAATTGAGGGAATATGTAAATGTAGGTAGGGTTGTTAAAGTGTCTATGCATAGATAGTAACAGAGTAGCAGCAGCGTGGGGAGGGGGGTTGGCAATGCAAATAGTCTGGGTAGCCATGTAATTAGCTGTTCAGGAGTCTTATGACTTGGGGGTAGAAGCTGTTTAGAAGCCTCTAGGACCTAGACTTGGCACTCCAGTACCGCTTGCCGTGTGGTAGCAGAGAGAACAGTCCGACTAGGGTGGCTGGAATCTTTGACAATTTGAATCTTCCTCTGACACGCCCTGGTACAGAGGTCCTGGATGGCAGGAAACCTTGGCCCCAGTGATGTACTGGGCTGTACTACCCTCTGTGGTGCCTTGCGATCGGAGGCCGAGAAGTTGCGGTACCAGGTAGTAATGCAACCCGTCAGGATGCTCTCGATGGTGCAGCTGTAAAACCTTTTGAGGATCTGAGGACCCATGCCAAATCTTTGAACACGTTTTGTTGTGCCCTCTTCACAACTGTCTTGGTGTACTTGGACCATGTTAGTTTGTTGGTGATGTGGACACCAAGGAACTTGAAGCTCCCAACCTGCTCCACTGCAGCCCTGTTGATGAGAATGGGGTGTGCTCGGTCCTCCTTTTCCTGTAGTCCACAATCATCTCCTTTGTCTTGATCACGTTTAGGGAGAGGTTGTTGTCCTGGTACCACACGGCCAGGTCTTTGACCTCCTCCCTATAGGCTGTCTTGTCATTGTCGGTGATCAGACCTACCGCTGCTGTGTCATCAGCAAACTTAACGATGGTGTTGGAGTCGTGCCTGGCCGTGCAGTCATGAGTGAACAGGGAGTACAGGAGTGGACTGAGCACGCACCCCTGAGGGGCCCCCATGTTGAAGATCAGCATGGCGCATGAGTTGTTACCTACCCTTACCACCTGGGGACGGCCCGTCGGGAAGTCCAGGATCCAGTTGCAAAGGGAGGTGTTTAGTCCCAGGGTCCTTAGCTTAGTGATGAGCTTTGAGGGCACTATGGTGCTGAACGCTGAGCTGTAGTCAATGAACAGCATTCTCACATAGGTGTTAATTTTGTCCAGGTGGGGAAGGGCAGTGTGGAGTGCAATTGAGATTGCATCATCTGTGGATCTGTTGGTGCGGTATGCAAATTGGAGTGGGTCTAGGGTTTCTGGGATAATGATGTTGATGTGAGCCATGACCAGCCTTTCAAAGCATTTCATGGCTACAGGCGTGATGTGGTTTTGTGGAATGGAAGGAGTATGGTGCCCATCTGACAACCAATGTTCCTTTATTTGGTGCACTGATCAAATTGTAGGTCTTGTGTGTGGAAACTTGAACATTGTGAGAATTTTGTGCAACTTCCGGCACGCGTTTACAGTGAACACTGAGGCTGTATCCTTACAGTTTTAGACAGTAGCCAATAGGCTATTGTGGCTATTTGAGCATAATGTAGGTCTACCAACAAAACCATTGGAGCAAATCCCATAACATTTTCACTTGGAAATAGCTTTTGATTTCTATGATATAGCCTACAGTAACCTATATGTGGTGTTCAATGCAAGCCTACTTTGCATGAGACTTTAAAAACGTTTTTACATTATGAAAGTCTTGACATTAATTATTTTTTACTTGGTCTGTAACACCATGGGCAAATAGGTGACAATAAATTGCCTTGTTTTGGGTTGTATGATGGAAGAAACCACTTTACAAAATCAAATGTATTATTATTTCTAAGACAATGTAGCCTAAACCTATTGGCTTATATTCAAGCCTGTCTCAAAATACAACTCTGCCCCGTTAATTGAGCTTTTTACCTGACTGGCTTTTCAAAGACGGCTTTAAATGTAGGCTACACGTTTTCTGCTCTTGTCCTTCTCCCTTGCTGACATATACTCACAACATGGTCTAATAACTCCCTGACTCACAAATAATATCAACAAATGTGCACACGCGCGGCTCTACCCTCTGATCTGAAAACCGTGCGTGGGCTACCCTGCCAATATAATTGTACTCCGTTGCGGTCTGGTTCTGCCTACAACAAAATCACAGATTCAATTTTGCAAATTAAGATTGGTGTTGGTTCTTTGCATTGAAAAGGAACTGATACAATGTTGATTCGATAACAGATAAAACGTTGATCTATGTCGTGCAAACTTATGGGACGAACTCAGTGAAGTTCAATATCTTGCGTCTGCGCAATCTGGCATTTCTTCTGCGCAGCAGTCCTGCGCAGTTTAGAAGGAACATTTATGTCAATTTACTTCGATGTATATAGCGGTCCTAAAATGGACACCATAAAAGTAGAGAGACTACAGTACTTATCTGATTAACATCACGCAAAACACATGTTCAAACAAAGAGTATTCCACACACACACACAGGCAAAAACAGCCTGAGCCAGAAAGTCAGAGACAAAATAACAAGTAGAATTTGAGAATCATTGTTGGTATCATTCACTGCCATTGTTTAAGTTCATGGAACCAACCAAGAGTTGTTTTATACATACCTACCACATTTCCCCAGACATTATTACAGATAGTTGATTACATATACATCATCAAAATGATGGTAATAGCATATTCTGGAGCAGCATGAAAGTGATCTATCCTCTCCATTCATCCAGTAGTGTGTGTATGGTGGGATTGCAATGATGGGTTCTGTAAACTTGCAGACCATTCAGAATTATTAACACACACTTAATGCTAAGACGGGGAGCAGCGCTCTAACACCCACACCCACAAACAAACACGCTTACACACACACACACCTAATGCTAAGACGGGGAGCAGGGCTCTAACACTCACACCCACAAACAAACACGCTTACACACACACACACTTAATGCTAAGACGGGGAGCAGCGCTCTAACACCCACACCCACAAACAAACACGCTTACACACACACACACTTAATGCTAAGACGGGGAGCAGCGCTCTAACACCCACACCCACAAACAAACACGCTTACACACACACTTAATGCTAAGACGGGGAGCAGCGCTCTAACACCCACACCCACAAACAAACACGCTTACACACACACACACTTAATGCTAAGACGGGGAGCAGGGCTCTAACACTCACACCCACAAACAAACACGCTTACACACACACACACTTAATGCTAAGACGGGGAGCAGCGCTCTAACACCCACACCCACAAACAAACACGCTTACACACACACACACTTAATGCTAAGACGGGGAGCAGCGCTCTAACACCCACACCCACAAACAAACACGCTTACACACACACACACTTAATGCTAAGACGGGGAGCAGGGCTCTAACACCCACACCCACAAACAAACACGCTTACACACACACACACACTTAATGCTAAGACGGGGAGCAGCGCTCTAACACCCACACCCAAACACGCTTACACACACACTAATAATAAGACGGGAGCAGTGGTCTAACACCCACACCCAAACACGCTTACACACACACACACTTAATGCTAAGACGGGGAGCAGTGCTCTAACACCCACACCCACAAACAAACACGCTTACACACACACACACACTTAATGCTAAGACGGGGAGCAGTGCTCTAACACCCAGACCCAAACACGCTTACACACACACACACTTAATGCTAAGACGGGGAGCAGTGCTCTAACACCCACACCCACAAACAAACACGCTTACACACACACACTTAATGCTAAGACGGGGAGCAGCGCTCTAACACCCACACCCACAAACAAACACGCTTACACACACACACACTTAATGCTAAGACGGGGAGCAGGGCTCTAACACCCACACCCACAAACAAACACGCTTACACACACACACACTTAATGCTAAGACGGGGAGCAGGGCTCTAACACCCACACCCACAAACAAACACGCTTACACACACACACACTTAATGCTAAGACGGGGAGCAGCGCTCTAACTCCCACACCCAAACACGCTTACACACACACACACTTAATGCTAAGACGGGGAGCAGTGCTCTAACACCCACACCCAAACACGCTTACACACACACACACACTTAATGCTAAGACGGGGAGCAGTGCTCTAACACCCACACCCACAAACAAACACGCTTACACACACACACACTTAATGCTAAGACGGGGAGCAGCGCTCTAACACCCACACCCACAAACAAACACGCTTACACACACACACACTTAATGCTAAGACGGGGAGCAGCGCTAACACCCACACCCACAAACAAACACGCTTACACACACTTAATGCTAAGACGGGGAGCAGGGCTCTAACACCCACACCCACAAACAAACACGCTTACACACACACACACTTAATGCTAAGACGGGGAGCAGCGCTAACACCCACAAACAAACACGCTTACACACACACACACTTAATGCTAAGACGGGGAGCAGCGCTCTAACACCCACACCCACAAACAAACACGCTTACACACCCACACACACTTAATGCTAAGACGGGGAGCAGCGCTTTAACACCCACACCCACAAACAAACACGCTTACACACACACACACTTAATGCTAAGACGGGGAGCAGCGCTAACACCCACACCCACAAACAAACACGCTTACACACACACACACACTTAATGCTAAGACGGGGAGCAGCGCTTTAACACCCACACCCACAAACAAACACGCTTACACACACACACACTTAATGCTAAGACGGGGAGCAGCGCTAACACCCACAAACAAACACGCTTACACACACACACACACACTTAATGCTAAGACGTGGAGCAGCGCTCTAACACCCACACCCACAAACAAACACGCTTACACACCCACACACACTTAATGCTAAGACGGGGAGCAGGGCTCTAACACCCACACCCACAAACAAACACGCTTACACACACACTTAATGCTAAGACGGGGAGCAGCGCTCTAACACCCACACCCACAAACAAACATGCTTACACACACACACACTTAACAGGGAGAGAGCAGAGCTGTCTACAAAAGTAAATAATTAAACCAGAGGGAAATTAAAGGATTCTTTTATACATTCTCTTTCTCTCTCCCCCCCCATCTCTCTCCCATCTTACAACCTTTCCCTCTGTGTCTGTCTGTCTGTCTGTCAATCCCCTCCTCCCTCTCTCCTCTGGTTCACCCTGCACCAACTGCTCCTCAGCAAATCTGTCTGATTGTAGATTAAACGGGGACCCTTGGGCAGGGTGGAGAGAGGGAGGAGTGAGGGATGGGGATGAGAGAGAGGAGAAGAGTGGAGGAGAGAAAAATACAATTGTTAGAAATAATGAAAGCAGGCACAATCCTGAAATAAAAATCTAATTATTCCATGTATTAATCCCATTTATAACAGTAAAGGTGCAGTCAGTCACTTTCTCCTACACAGTATTGCTTAGTTTGTAATGTGGGTTATCAGTGGAGTCTGGGTGTGCAGACGACAGCTAACTGGTAATTTATAGGTTTAATTTAGCATTTAGTGACCCATCCTCCTCACTGGACAATGCTACACCCCTGGGTATAGTAGCTCTCTCCCCCTTTCTCTCTGTCTCTCTCTCTCTCTCTCTCAATCCCCCTCGCTTTCCCTCTTCCATCTCCCCCTCTCTTAAACACTCTCTTTCCTTCCAATCTCCTTTCTCTCTCAATCCCCCTCTCTTTCCCATCTCTCTCATCTCCGTTCTCTCAATCCCCCCCAGGTAGTAATGTCCTTTTCCTTGGTGATTAATGTTAACAACCTGTGTGTAAATGGACCTACAGAGGTAATAGGTAACTGTCATCCTATCTGTCTCTACTACAGTTTACTGAACAGGTAAAGTAATCCTAGAGATCCTCACTGCCTCTCAGGTGACCTGACAAAGTTCTGTTTTAAGGCTGGGGGAATTAGTAGCAGTGTGTGTGTTTGTCAGTCTCATCCAAGCTGATTATATTGGCTGCCTTCATTGTCCTCTAGGGCTCTAATATGAATAACAAATACACACCACAGCTGGGCAACAGACACCTACTGCCTTCTCCCTGAATATGCATTAACACACACACACACAGCACGGGCTATTGTCTCTCCATCTAGCCAAGGCCCGGAGAGGGGGAGGGGTGTTACCATAGTAACAGGAGTGACAGAAGGAAGAGGTGGCCTGGCTTGTGACTGCCTTCTGGCCCTTATTGAGGAGGTGATGGCTGTCACTTGTGTGTGTGAGGGGAGGGGGCATTGTATTAACACACACACACACACACAGTATACTATTAACAACAAGATAACTAATGTAAAACATACTGTGTCCGTAAAACATATATAGGGTAAAACGTATAGAGGTTAAGAACTTTTGTGAAAGCGCATAGTTTGAAAGATATGGGGCGGCAGGGTAGCCTAGTGGTTAGAGCGTTGGGCTAGTAACCGGAAGGTTGCGAGTTCAAACCCCCGAGCTGACAAGGTACAAATCTGTCGTTCTGCCCCTGAACAGGCAGTTAACCCACTGTTCCTAGGCCGTCATTGAAAATAAGAATTTGTTCTTAACTGACTTGCCTGGTTAAATAAAGGTTAAAAAAAAATAAAAAAAATATGGCAAATAGAAATCAAACCAGATGGACATCCGATATAGATGGGAGAGTTTGAGGAAGGACAGGAGTGAAAACAAGCTAAATAAAACTATTTAAAAATAGACTGTGTCCATAAAATGTATATAGTATGTAAAATGGAAATGCAGGCCAAAGTGTTGTTGTTCACTAGTTTGCTCCAATTGGGGAGGGGTGGTAGGGTTGGAGGGTAATAAAGGAAAAAATATATATACAAAATATGTATAAATATGCATGTATGTGTGTATGTATATTGTGTATATGTATGCCCCAAAATATATGGGCGATTGGAAGTGATGCAAACAATTACCTTGATAGAAGCTACAATCTATCTGCACTATTAAAGCTGATCTACCCCCTAAAAAAAAATTTAAAAAATTATTGGCACTCTCTCAACCAGCTGGAATGCATTTCACTTAACAGGTGTGCCTTCTTAAATGTTAATTTGTGGAATTTCTTTCCTTCGGAATTCGTTTGAGCCAATCAGTTGTGAGTGATATACAGAAGATAGCCCTATTTGGTAAAATACCAAATTCCATATTATGGCAAGAACAGCTTAAATAAGAAAAGAGAAATTACAGTCCATCACTACTTTAAGACATGAAGGTCAGTCAATCCGGAAAATGGCAAGAACTTTGAAAAAGTTTCTTCAAGTGCAGTCACAAAACCATCAAGCACTATGATGAAACTGGCTCTCATGAGGACCGACACAAGAAAGGAAGACTCTTCTGCTGAAGAGGATAAGTTCATTAGAGTAACCAGAAATTGCAGCCCAAATAAATGCTTCACCGAGTTCAAGTAACAGACACATCTCAAACTGTTCAGAGGAGACTGTAAATCAGGCCATCATGGTCCAATTGCTACAAAGAAACCACTACTAAAGGACACCAATAAGAAGAAGAGACTTGCATGGACCAAGAAACATGAGCAATGGACATTAGACCGGTGGAAATCTGTCCTTTGTCTGATGAGTCCAAATTTGAGATTGTTGGTTACAACCACCATGTCTTTGTGAGATGCAGAGTAGGTGAACGGATGATCTCTGCATGTGTGGTTCCCACCGTGAAGCATGGAGGAGGTGTCATGGTGTGGGGGTGCTTTGCTGGTGACACTGTGTATGATTTATTTAGAATTCAAGGCACACTTAACCAGCATGACTACCACAGCATTCTGCAGCGTACACCATACTATCTGGTTTGCGCGTAGTTGGACTATCATTTGTTTTTCAACAGGGCAATGACCCAACACACCTCCAGGCTGTGTAAGGGCTATTTGACCAAGAAGTAGATTGATTGAGTGCTGCATCAGATCACCCGACCTCAACACAATTGAGATGATTTAGGATGAGTTGGACCGCAGAGTGAAAGAAAAGCAGCCATCAAGTGCTCAGCATATGTGGGAATTTCTTCAAGACTGTTGGAAAGTATTCCAGGTGAAGCTGGTTGAGAGAATGCCAAGAATGTGCAAAGCTGTCACTGGGGTGGCAGGGTAGCCTAGTGGTTAAAGAGTTGGGCGAGTAACCAAAAGGTTCCAAGTTCAAACCCCTGAGCTGACAAGGTTCTAATCTGTCGTTCTACCCCTGAACAGGCAGTTAACCCACTGTTCCTAGGTCGTCATTGAAAATAAGAATTTGTTCTTAACTGACTTGCCTAGTTAGATAAAGGTAAAAAAAAAAGCCAAAGGGTGGCTACTTTGAAGAACCTAAAATATATTTTTGATTTGTTTTAACATTTTTTGGGTTACTACATGATTCCATATGTCCATTATGTTGATGTCTTCACTATTCTACAATGTAGAAAATAATAAAAATAAACAAAAACCCTTGAATGTGTCCAAACTTCTGACGGGTACTGTACACACACGTGTATATATATATATATATAAAAACTCTGCATCCCAGCCTGGCAAGAGCAGCCAAAAGGGTGTTTAGCATCCATCCAGTTTAGCATCCAGCCTCTGCAAGCGCAGAGAGGATATTCTTCGCTGCTTGCCTCTCCAGGCACCATGGCATATGCCTGAAGCCACAGACTTTGGCCAAACTGATGTTTCTGAAAATGATTTCAAAGCTACTGTAGACTGAGTCTAAGGCATTTTTCATTTAATTTGGATTTAATTCTAAGTAAGTCACATCCTATATGTGCAGTTGATAGAATATAATGATTTAATATAATGAAATGTTGTTTCAATGCTGGGCGCTTAATGTCCCTGACTCCCTACCATCCTCGTGTGCCGCACCAGCAAATGCTTCACAATGTATTTCTTTGTAGGATTTAGCCTTGAAATAATAGAAATAATATAGCCTAAATAATTCATTTCCGTTCCTTCTTAGGTTCCCTGTCTGGCTCCTGACCTATTTAGAGTTTTTAGATGCTGTTTAATATGACATTTGAAATTGTGAGTGGTTCTTACATTCACCTTTTCATGTTTTTTCAAATACTTGTCATTAAAATCATATGGTTTGGTTTCAATACTTCAAAACCAAATAGTAGGTCCAGGTAGTCACAACAATAGATGGGTGTTGGTTCAATTGTGAATGGAGCGAATTTGGAGCAGCAGTTTTTTCCCCTGTGAGTGCAGAGTGGTTGGAAAGGACATGGAGCACCAGATACATAGCTCCATGAGTAATGAGCTGGATTTCCTACAGCTCAACTCCACTCACATACTCTGCACAGCTGTAATCGCTGCCAAAGGTGCTTCTACTAAATATTGACTCAGGGGTGTACTTATGTAATACTTATGTAAATGTTTGTATTTCATTAGCAAGATTTTCTAAAAACATATTTCTACTTTCATTATGTGGTATTGTGTGTACATGGGTGAGAACAAAAAACTAGTCAACCCATTTTGAATTCAGGCTGTAACAAAAACAGAAAGAGGAGAGAAGATTAAATTATGTTGCTTTAATTACTTAACACTACTTCCTACATTTGCCATCTATAGTTTACAATAGGAATAGAGTTTATACTTTATCTAATAAATGGAACTGTTAGGAACAACCATTATTATTTCCAGTCCTCTCATTGAACTAGATAGCATTCAGTGTTATAAAAGCTACTCAAGGCCAGAAACTGCAAATAACAAAGAGCAAGGGGATCCACCTCTAGCAGACTATTCCAATCAAGAAACCTCACATTCCTGCTCTCTTTCTGTCTCACTCCTAGGGGAATGCTGAAGACAGAGAGAAAAAGAAAAAGGAATGTGGCCATCATAAAAGAGAATAGGTAGGTAACCTTGGTAACGGTCGAGAATGTGTGATTCGGGGGCGACTAGCCTGCGTGCCCACGAGGAGTGAAACAGAGGAAGAAAAACAGTTACCTCAAACAAGTAATTCACACACGCACAAAGCCAGCACCACCCACCCAGTACATCACTGGGGCCAAGCTTCCTGCCATCCAGGACCTCTATACCAGGCAGTGTCAGCGGAAGGCCCTAAAAATTGTCAAAGACTCCAGCCACCCTAGTCATAGACTGTTCTCTCTGCTACCGCATGGCAAGCAGTACCGGAAGGCCAAGTCTAGGTCCAAGAGGCTCCTAAACATCTAGTCACATGGCTACCCAGACTATTTGCATTGCCCCCCCCCCCCTTTACACTGCTGCTACTCTGTTATCATCTATGCATAGTCACTTTAATAACTCTACCTACATGTACATATTACCTCGACTAACCGGTGCCCCCGCATACTGACTCTGTACTGGTACCCCTTGTGTATATAGTCTCAATATTGTTATTTTACTGCTGCTCTTTAATTATTATACTTTGATTTCTTATTCTTTGTATTTATTTATTTTTTTCAAACTGCATTGTTGGTTAAGGGCTTGTAAGTAAGCATTTCACTGTAAGGTCGACACCTGTTGTATTCGGCGCATCTGACAAATAACATTTGATTTTATTCAGCAATGTCACTGCAATTTCCAACTATGTACTCAAATGGAATAAAAAGTGAACATGAATAAACTGAAGAAAAACATACAAAAGACATTTAGATTAAAATCCCTCCGCTCTGCCTTGCCCTGTGCTGCTGGGGACTGAAAGGTTTACGCTTGACCTATGTGTCATTGCAGGCGATTTAAAAAAAACACTGTGAAATGCTGACGGCATATAACAAGTATAGGACAAAGCGAGGTAGGGGAGGAAGATAAGGAGAAAGATAAGAGGAAGATAATGAAACAAAGATGCCCCCGCACCTATGACACCACCTGTTCCCCTAAGGACAGATTGCATTGTCATGTCTGTGCGTCGCTGAAGAGAGCACTGAGGTCTCTGTCACTAACGTGCCAATTACTAAGCAACAAGGCATCTACACTGAACAAAAATAAAAATGCAACATGTATAAAGTGTTGGGCCCATGTGTAGGTCATGAGCTGAAATACAAGATCCCAGTCACTTTCCATACACACAAAAAGCTTCTCAAATTTTGTCCACAAATTTGTTTATATCCCTGTTAGTGAGCATTTCTCTTTTGCCAAGATATTCCATCCGCCTAACAGGTGTGGCCTATAAAACAGTTGATTAAATAGCATGAGGGGTACAATAAAAGGCAACTCTAAAATGTGTAGTTCTGTCACACAACAATGCCACAGATGTTCAAGTTCAAGTTGAGGGAGCACGCAATTGACATTCTGACTGCAGGAATGTCCAAAATGCTGTTGCCAGAGAATTCAATGCTAATTTCTCTACCATAAGCCACTTCGTTTTAAGAGAATTTGGCAGTGTCTCCAAGCGACCTCACAACCACAGACCATGTGTAAAGCATTGTGTGGGCAAGCGGTTTGCTGATGGTGGCAGTGGGGTTATGGTATGGGTGGGCATAAGCTACAGATAACGAACACAATTCCATTTTATTGAAGGCAATTTGAATGCACAAAGATACCGTGGCGAGATCCTGAGGCCCATTGTTGTGCAATTCATCCCCCGCCATCACCTCGTGTTTCAGCATAATAATGTACGGCCCCATGTCGCAAGGCACACAATTGTTGGCAGTGCACAATTCCTGGAAGCTGAAAACATCAGTTTTTCCATGGCCTGCATACTCACCAGACATGTCAGCCATTGAGCATGTTTGGGATGCTCTGGATCGACATGTGAGATAGCGTGTTCCAGTTCCTGCCAATAATCAGCAACTTTGCACAGCCATTGAAGAGTGGGACAACAACTCTTTGTGAAGGAGATGTCGTGTTACGAGGCAAATGGTGGTCACACCAGACACTGACTGGTTTTCTGATCCACACCCCTACAATTTTTTTCAAAGGTACTGTATCTGTGAGCAACAGATGCATATCTGTATTCTCAGTCATGTGTTATCCATAGATTAGGGCCCAATGAAAGTATTTCAATTGACTGATTTCCTTACATTTACTGTAACTCAGTAAAATCTGACATTGTTGCATTTATATTTTTGCTCAGTGTCCAACTCGGGTAAGGTGTTTAAGGTCAAACATAGTACGTCCTTTTTTGGTGCAAAGTATTTCAAAATAATGTATGCTTTGCTTTGTTTAATCGGATGCAAACATCTTGAAGCTACAGCATGCATGTTCAATCTTTCCTATTGTTTACAGTGTTTTGTCTTAAGGTCTTGTAGTCAAAAATAAAGTCTCCATTCTATCCCGTTGTCTTCGTATTTCTAATCTGGTGACCAGGCTCCCAGTCTTCAAGATTAATAAAAAACCCTGCTTCACTGGACATAATAATAGAGAACATCCTGCTCCCCCCCACCCCAGGGAGTTGGTCTTCAGGCTCAGGGGGAGTGTCACTGTCTCTCTTCCCCAGAAGGAGGCAGCATGCTGGGCCACGACCTACCCGGATGACGGTTCCCTGGTCCTGAAGGATCCACGCTTCTGGAGCATTTGTCTCAGAACAACCTCACACCACAGAAAGTATGCGCTCGCGTGCTCCCTTCACCATGGTGATGGTCTGATCTGGCCACAAACTGTAGGGAGAGAATGTTTCCAAATGGAAAAGAGAAATTGAAAAGCATTTCCATTTGACAAATTCTGTTGGTTAAAAAGAAAAAAATATCCCTTTTCCTTCTTTAATGCCCATTGAACACAACCTCTTACAATGTAATGTCCTTGGTGATTTGACCCTTGGATGAAAGAATATAATGTGACATTGAGGCCTTTACTTCTTATACATTGAACTTTAATTGTAAGTCTCTGTTCGTGAATTGTGATCTACAAGGCGCTAGCATGGCAGTAAATACCAGACTAATCTTTCAATCACAAGCCCATTTATTTGCAAAAAAAAAAACAGATAAAACTAACAAGATAAAATCAAAACAAATTGGAGGGTTGCAAACCTCTGGGCTAGTTTCTTGCCCATGAATAAGACCCCTTTTGATACCGGAGCTTGCTACAAAACGGAGTCACAGTCCAGGTCTGCAGTGTTGTACAATGATGTTTAGGTCTTTACAAAAAAGGTTCTGTATGAGTATAAACATTATGTACATCTTGTAGGTGGCATCTCAACACAGCATGAGGAAACAGTTTGCCAGATATCAGATTGAGAAAATGTCATATTTCCAATACAACTAAAAGAAACTCGAAAAAGGCAATATGTTCCTGGCTGACAGTTCTTCCTATCAAATCATCAGCTCTAGCTCCTTTTATGATTTTTTTGAACCCATCCATAAAGCATCCTGACCACATTACTCTTCCCACATCAGAAACAAAGAATTGCTCCTCCAACTACCTCTACCACGCTCTCAATCTATTTCTCAAAGTCAACACAATTTTTTCATGAATATTCCCTGAATATTAATACATGTCATCAGGTTGACTCATTGATCCTGCTGGGTGAGACCCCACTGTGGCTTTAAGCAGGGGGTTAAGGGTCAGGGGGATTAAAGGTCGAGGGTCACTATGAGGGGGGGTCATCTCCGTGGATAGCCTTGTACTTGGTCATCTCCTCTGGAAACACCTTCCCCAGCTCAGAGATCAGCAGGCTCTTGAATTTCTGCAACCAAAGACAGAACAGAGGGGTCAGAGATTGAAGCTGTAGATGATTTACTGTTATTTAGTCTGGATCTTTATGGTTCTGATGGTAATAAGACAGTATAATGGGGTTATACTGTATATGCTTAGGACACATCTTAGAATGCATCATTTAAAACATTTTTTATTTGATTTAACTAGACAAGCCAGTTAAGAACAAATTGTTATTTACAATGACGGCCTACCGGGGAACAGTGGGTTAACTGCCATGTTCAGGGGCAGAACAACAGATTTGTACCTTGTCAGCTATTCATTCCAGCAACCTTTTGGTTACTGGCCAAACACTCTAACCACTAGGCTACCTTACAATCACACCCTAATGCATTGTACCAGAAGGCTTTGACTAAAAGTGTATCCAAGACTATTTGTCATTAAGTAATTTCCTCAAAGTACTGATCTTCAATTTCTAGGACGTTATTAGGCTTGAATCTACTGCCACTTACCGTCATGGTGTCAATCTTTCCTTTGACCTGCTCGTTCTTGGCCAGGGCCCTTTCCAGACACTCCTTAGTGTACAGCTGGGGGTTACGCCCCTGGTCTATGTATCTGACAACACAAGACAAAACATTACATCAGTTGAGTTAGGCTGAGGGTCTGTGACCAAGTGAAGATCTGAGGGAGGGAAAGTGCTGGTACATGGGTGACTGTCCTTCCGTTATGCTCACCATAGTCTACCGTGGCCATCCTCCGAAAACTTAACTATTGGATTTTGCATTTGAATGAGAGCTAGGGATGGGCATTTGAAATGGACTTCACTAATAAAATAATATATTTTTTGGGCTATCCGGATAGTCAAAATGCATGCCTTTCCCTAATGTCAATAAGCCTGGTCTATTGCTGTTTTGGTTAGTAATTCTTGTCTTATTTCACTGTAGAGCCTCCAGCCCTGCTCAATATGCCTTAGCTAGCCCCTATGTTCCACCCCCCACACTAGAGGTCTACTGATTAAATCGGCAAGGCCAATTAATTAGGTCCAATTTCAAGTTCTCATAATCTGTATTTTTGGATGCCGATTATGGCCGATTACATTGCAATCCACGAGGAGACTGTGTTGCAGGCTGACCACCTGTTACGCGAGTGCAGCAAGGAGCCAAGGTAAGTTGCTAGCTAGCATTAAACTTACCTTATAAAAAACTATCAATCTTAACATTTTCACTAGTTAACTGCACATGGTTGATGATATAGTTAATAGTTTAACTAGCTTGTCCTGCGTTGCATATAATCAATGTGGTGCCTGTGAATTTATCATTGAATCACAGAATACATAGCCAAACGGGTGATGATTTAACAAAAGCGCATTTGTGAAAAGAGCACATTCGTAGCATCAATGTCACAAGTTATAACAATAACTTGGTTATGGTTATAACTGCCTTTCTTAAAATCAATACACAGGTATATCTTTTTTTAAACCTGCATAATAAGTTTTTAAAAAGTAATGTTAGCAGGCAATATTAACTAATTTGTGTCACTTTGCTTGCGTTCATGGTAAGCAGAGTCAGGGTATATGCAGCATTTTGGGCCGACTGGCTCAATGCCAACTGTGTTAACCATTTCTTCCTAACAAAGGCCGTAATTAAGTTGACAGAATTATACATAATTATGACATAACATTGAAGGTTGTGCAATGTCAGAGCAATATTTAGACTTCGGGTTGCCACCCGTTCAATAAAATATGGAACATTTGACAAAGAATAAAGGTTCTGTTTTTCAAAATTATAGTTTCCGGATTTCACCATATTAATAACCTAAGGCTCGTATTTCTGAGGGTTCATTATATTAGAATTAAGTCTATGATTTGATATTTGATAGCGAAGTCTGACGGAGCAGCGGTAGGCAGCAGCAAGCTCGTAAGTGTAGCGTGGTTCGTTCTGCGTTGTGTACTTTTAATTAGGATGCTGCCGCAACTGGAGGTCTGTTGGTTGGATTATTTTTATTTGCCCTTGGCGCGGTCCTAGCTCTCAGGCACCTTGCTAGCCAAAGGTCAGGCAAAAGAGAGCATCAAAAGGAAAGAACAGGTGCTGAGTGCACACATTGTGCACACTATACAAAACAAGTAAAATGATATTGAACATAATTCGGACAAAATAAAAGACATACCTACACGAGAAAGAAACAACACAGAATATTTTAGCCCTTGGCGCAGTCACAGCTCTCAGGCACCTGCACGAGCACATGGACACTCAATCACTGTCCCAAGTACTCACAAGTTACAATAGGTACCCTAGTTATTGAGCTCTGTGAAACTTGTTACCACAAATCTTTATATTGTCCATATTGTAACAAACTTGTGGTTGCATAACAGCACATTGTGTAACATTACCACAGTTTTATATTGAACAATTTCAGAGCCAAGGACAACAAACCTTGCTAGCCAAAGGTCAGGCAAAAGAACAATAAGGGGGTACGGAAATACAGATAACCCGCGATGGGCCAAACCAAAATATAGAAAACTTTACAATCACGTGTATGTACAATATTGATATGAAAAAGTGTTTGTACACCAAAAAATAACATTAGCAGCTGTAATAAAAAAAAAATTAAACACTGAATTATTATTATCATTATCCCCTCTTGACCTGGCCTATTTGAATTGGTCCGTGTGCAACTTGGTGCATAATCTAGGGGAACAAAATCACAGTGCTACATAAGCATTCACTCAAACAGCACTTTCCTGCATTTGCCAGCAGCTCTTCGCAATGCTTGAAGCACAGCTCTGTTTATGACTTCAACTCCTGAGATTAGGCTGGCAAATACTATAGTGCCTATAAGAACATCCAATAGTCAAAGGTACTTGAAATACATATGGTTGAGAGAAATAGTCCTATAAATTCCTATAATAACAACAACCTAAAACTTCTTAACTGGGAATATTGAAGAGTCATCTTAAAAGGAACCACCAGCTTTCATATGTTCTCATGTTCTGAGCAAGGAATTTAAACGTTTTTAAATGGAATTTAACCTTTTTTACATGGCACATTGCACTTTTACTTTCTTCTCCAACACTGTTTTGCATTAATTAAACCAAATTGAACATGTTTCATTATTTATTTGAGACTAAATATCAGTTATTTTTGGCCTTCCAATAATCTGTTTCGGTGTTTAAAAAAAAATCATAATGGTCGACCTCTACCCCACCTGGCTTAAAATGGTGTCTCTAGAGACAAAACCCCTCTCATCACTCAATGCCTAGGATTACTTACTCACATCCTACAATTCCCTTGTCTGTACATTATGCCTTGAATCTATTCAACTGCGCCCAGAAAGCTGCTCCTTTAACTCTGTTCCGAACGAACTCGACGACCAGTTCTTTTAGGCTTTAGCCGTACACTTATCCTACTCCTCCTCTGTTCCTCTGGTGATGTAGAGGTGAACCCAGGCCCTGCAGCCCTCAACAACACTCCCATTCCCCAGGCACTCTCATTTGTTGACTTCTGTAACCGTAAAAGCATTGGTTTCATGCATGTTAACATTAGAAGCCTCCTCCCTAAGTTTGTTTTATTCACCACTTTAGCACACTCCGCCAACCTAGATGTCCTAGCCGTGTTTGAATCCTGGCTTAAGAAAGCCTTCAAAAATCCTGAAATCTCCATCCCTAACTATAACATTTTCCGACAAGATAGAACTGCCAAAGGGGGCAGAGTTGCAATCTACTGCAGAGACAGCCTGCAGAGTTCTGTCATACTATCCAGGTCTGTGCCCAAACAAATCGAGCTTAAACTTTTAAAAATCCACCTGTCTGGAAACAAGTCTCTCACCAATTCCGCTTGTTATAGACTCCCTTCATCCCCCAGCTGTGCACAGGACACCTTATGTGTATTGATCGCCCTGCATCTATCTTCAGAGTTTGTACTGTTAGGTGACCTAAACTGGGACATGCTTAACACCCCGGCCATACTACAATCTAAGCTAGATGCCCTCAATCTCACACAAAGTATCAAGGAACCTACCAGGTACAACCCGAAATCCGTAACCATGGGCACACTCTTAGATATCATCCTGACCAACTTGCCCTCTAAATACACCTCTGCTGTATTCAACCAGGATCTCAGCAATCACTGCCTCATTGCCTGCGTAAGTAATGGGTCCGCGGTCAAACGACCACCCCTCATCACTGTCAAACGCTCCCTAAAACACTTCAGCGAGCAGGCCTTTCAAATTGACCTGGCCTGGGTATCCTGGAAGGATATTGACCTCATCCCGTCAGTAGAGGATGCCTGGTTGCTCTTCAAAAGTGCTTTCCTCTCCATCTTAAATAAGCATGCCCCGTTCACAAAAAATGTAGAATGAAGAACAGATATAGCCCTTGGTTCATCCCAGACTTGACTGCCCTTGACCATCACAAAAATATCCTGAGGCGTTCTGCATTAGCATCGAAATGCCCCCGCGATATGCAACTTTTCAGGGGAAGTCAGGAACCAATATACTCAGTCAGTTAGGAAAGCTAAGGCTAGATTTTTCAAACAGAAATTTGCTTCCTGTAGCATTAATTCCAAAACATTTTGGGACACTAAAGTCCATGGAGAATAAGAGCACCTCCTCCCAGGTGCCCACTGCACTGAGGATAGGAAACATTGTCACCACCGATAAATCTACGATAATTTCAATAAGCATTTTACCAAGGCTGGCCATGCTTTCCATCTGGCTGCCCCTACCCCGGCCAACATCTCAGCACCCCCTGCAGCAACTCAACCCCCCTGCTTCTCCAACCAAAACCAGACAGTTGCTGTTCTGAAAGAACTGCAAAATCTGGATCCCTACAAATCAGCTGGGCTAAGACAATCTTGACCCGCTCTAAAATTATCTGCCAAAATTGTTGCAACCCCTATTACTAGCCTATTCAACCACTCTTTTGTATCGTCTGAGATCCACAAAGATTGGAAAGCTGCCGCGGTCATCCCCCTCTTCAAAGGGGGAGACACTCTAGACTCAAACTGTTATAGACGTAAATCCATCCTGCCCTGCCTTTCTAAAATCTTCGAAAGCCAAGTAAATAAACAGATCACAGACCATTTAGAATCCCACCGTACCTTCTCCACTATGCAATCTGGTTTCCGAGCTGGTCATGGGTGCACCTCAGCCATGCTCAAGGTCCTAAACGATATAACGGCCATCGATAAAAGACATACTGTGCAGCAGTCTTTATCGACCTGGCCAAGGCTCTCGACTCTGTCAATCACCGCATTCTTATCGGCAGACTCAATAGCCTTGGCTTCTCAAATGACTGCCTCGCCTGGTTCATCAACTACTTCTCAGAGAGAGTTCAGTGTGTCAAATCGGAGGGCCTGTTGTCCGGACCTCTGGCAGTCTCTGGGGGTGCCACAGGGTTAAATTCTCGGGCGGACTCTTTTCTCTGTATATATCAATGATGTCGCTCTTGCTGCTGGTGATTCTCTGATCCACTTCTACGCAGACGACACCATTCTGTATACATTTGGCCCTTTTTTGGATTGTGCTAACAAACCTCTCAACGAGCTTCAACGCCATACAACACTCCTTCCGTGGCCTCCAACTGCTTCTAAATGCTAGTAAAACTAAGTGCATGCTCTTCAATCGATTGCTGCCCGCACCATCCCGCCCAACTAGCATCACTACTCTGGATGGTTCTGACCTAGAATATGTGGACAACTACAAATACCTAGATTTCTGGTTAGACTGTAAACTCTCCTTCCAGACTCACATTATGCATCTCCAACCCAAAATGAAATCTAGAATCGGCTTCCTATTTCACAACAATGCCTCCTTCACTCATGCTGCCAAACATACCCTCGTAAAACTGACTATCCTACCGACCCTGGACTTCGGCGATGTCATTTTACAAGATACTCTACTCAGCAAACTGGATACAGTCTATCATAGTGCCATCCGTTTTATCACCAAAGCTCCATATTCAACCCACCACTACGACCTGTAGGTTCTCGTTGGCTGGCTCTCACTACATATCCATCGCCAAAAGCACTGGCTCCAGGTCATCTATAAGTCCTTGCTAGGTAAAGCCCCACCTTATCTCAGCTCACTGGTCACCATAGCAACACCACCCTGTAGCACACGCTCCAGCAGGTATATTGCACTGGTCATCCCCAAAGCCAACACTTCCTTTGGCCACCTTTCCTTACAGTTCTTTGCTGCCAATGACTGGAACGAAATGCAAAAATCTCTAAAGCTGGAGTCCTATATCTCCTTCCCTAACTTTAATAATTAGCTGCCAGAGCAGCTTACCGATCACTGTACCTGTACACAGCCCATCTGTAAATAGCGCACCCTCATCCCCATATATTTACCTCATCCCCATATATTTACCTCATCCCCATATATTTACTTACCCTCTTGCGCTTTTGCACCCCAGTATCTCTACTTGCACATCATCATCTGCACATCTATCACTGTTAATGCTAAAATTGTAATTATTTTCACCTCTATGACCTATTTATTGCCCTACCTCCCTACATTTGTACACACTGTACATTTATTTTTCTATTGTGTTATTGACTGTACGTTTGTTTTATGTGTAACTCTGTGTTGTTTTTGTCGCACTGCTTTGCGTTATCTTGGCCAGGTTGCAGTTGTAAATGAGAACTTGTTCTCAACTGACCTACCTGGTTAAAACTTCAATGGAGACTTGCTTGCGACGCTCTGCTTGTTTCAGCTGGAAGGTGGGGGAGGGAAAACGCATGTCAAAAATGAAATTAAAATGCAAATCAATTTATAACATTTTTGATATGCGTTGTGTTTTTTGTTGTTGTTATTTTGTGTCTCACTGTTCAAATAAACCTACCATTAAAATGATAGACTGATCATTTCTTTGTCAGTGGGCAAACGTACAAAATCAGCAGGGGATCAAATACATTTTTCCCTCACTGTATATTAGCTTAACTTTTAAAAACTAATATTATACAGTGCCTTAGGAAAGTATTCAGACCCCTCTTCCCACATTGTTACTTTATAGCCTTGTTCTAACATTGAGTTACATTTTTTAAATTTAAATATCTACACACCATACTTATTTAATAGCACCCGCAAAACACCAATCTCAATGTCAACAGTGAAGAGTTGACTCCAGGATGCTAGCCTTCTAAGCGAAACTAATGCGTGATAGTGAGAAGGACATATGTCGTGTGGGAAAACTGCTGTTTTTCCACTCGATCTGTCCAACTTATCGCCTCTAAAATGTAAATAAAACACTATAAAGAGTTAATGTGTCATTACATACCTATTTGAAGGTTTGTGTCGAATTTGAATCGGGTTTTTAGGGAGGTGCTAACGTGATCTTAGAAGTAAACAGCTGCTTTGAGAATGATGATCGCATGCGGTGATGATGCAAAAAATGACTAGGTATCCCCCTTTACCCCCGTCACTGTCCATTGCTTGTTTTTAAAGGATGAGAGAAGTGCTACACCTGGTGGAGAGAGATTGTAAGACAGAAAACATTTGTTTTATGTGTGCTGTACGTTACACTACATGATGTAACGGAGGGTCAGTTTTTTCAACTTCTCCAATACTAGAGTGCCAATACCATGTCGATCAACGTAGTTCACACCCCAGATTATGAAGTCAACACAGTCGCTACAGTCCCATTAGTTTTCTTTCCTGCCTCGTTTGAATGTCACGTTGCGCACATTTGTAAGGAATAGGGTGAGTTTACGTTACACACAATAGCCCATAATGACAAAGCAAAAACAGATTTTTAGATTTTTTTGCACACAAAAAAACCCAACACAGAAACACCTAATTTACTTAAGTATTCAGCCCCTTTGCTATAAGACTTGGAATTAAGCTCAGGTTCATCCTGGTTCAATTGAAAATCTTTGAAATGTTTCTACAACTGGATTGGAGTCCACCTGTGGAAAATTAAATTGATTGGACATGATTTGGAAAAGCCCATAACGTTCTACACTACCGGTCAAAAGTTGAAGAAAACCTACTCATTTCAGGTTCTTTCTTTTTACTATTTTCTACATTGTAGAATAATAGTGAAGGCACCAAAACTATGAAATAACACATATGGAATCATGTATCATATGTTAAACAAATCAAAATATAACTGAGATTCTTCAAATATCCACCCTTTGCCTTGATGACAGCTTTGCACACTCTTAGAACTCTCTCAACCAGCTTCACCTGGAATGCTTTTCCAACAGTCTTGGAGTTCCCACATACGCTGAGCACTTGTTGGCTGCTTTTCCTTCACTCTGCAGTCTGACTCATCCCAAACCATCTGAATTTCGTTGAGGTCGTGGGATTGTGGAGGCTAGGCCATCTGATGCAGCACTCCATCACTCTCCTTCTTGGTCAAATAGCCCTTACACAGCCTGGAGGTGTGTTGGGTCATTGTCCTGTTGAAAAACAAATGACAGTCCCACTAAGCCCAAACCAGATGGGATGGCGTATCGCTGCAGAATGCTGTGGTAGTCATGCTGGTTAAGTGTGCCTTGAACTCTAAATAAATCCCAGACAGTGTCATCAGTAAAGCACCCCACACCATCACACCTCCTCCTCCATGCTTTACGGTGGGAACTACACATGAAGAGATCATCCGTTCACCCACACCACATCTCACAAAGACACGGTGGTTGAAACCCGAAAATCTAAAATTTTGACTCCAGACCAAAGGCTAAATTTCCACAGGTCTAATGTCCATTGCTCATTTTTCTTGGCCAAAGCAAGTATCTTCTTCTTTTTGGTGTCCTTTAGTAGTGGTTTCAATTGGATAATTGGACAATGAAGGCCTGATTTACGCAATCTCCTCTGAACAGTTGATGTTGAGATGTGTCTGTTACTTGAACTCGGTGAATAATTTATTTGGGCTGCAATTTCTGAGGCTGGTAACTCTAATGAATGTATCCTCTGCAGCAGAGGTAACTCTGGGTCTTCCATTCCTCCTCGCGAGAGCCAGTTTCATCATAGCGCTTGATGGATTTTGCGACTGCAGAAACTTTATAGGCCTTGGTATTTTACAAAATAGGCCTATCTTCTGTGTACCCCCCCCCATTCCTTGTCACAACACAACTGATTGGCCCAAACACCTGATGAAGGAAAGAAATTCCACAGATTTTTTTTTTTTTTACCTTTATTTAACCAGGCAAGTCAGTTAAGAACAAATTCTTATTTTCAATGACGGCCTAGGAACAGTGGGTTAACTGCCTGTTCAGGGGCAGAACGACAGATTTGTACCTTGTCAGCTCGGGGGTTTGAACTTGCAACCTTCCGGTTACTAGTCCAACGCTCTAACCACTAGGCTACCCTGCCACCACTAGGTTACTACATGATTCCATATGTATTATTTCATAGTTTAGATGTCTTCACTATTATTCTACAATGTAGAAAATAGTAAAAATACAAACAGTTGACAGTGCATGTCAGAGCAAAAACCAAGCCATGAGGTCGAAGGAATTGTCTGTAAAGCTCCGAGACAAGACTATGTCAAGGCAGAGATCTGGGGAAGGGTCCCAAAACATTTCTGTGTACCAAAACATTTCTGAAGGTCCCCAAGAACACAGTGACCCCAATCATTCTTAAATCGGAGAAGTTTGGAACCTCCAAGACTCATCCTAGAGCTGGCCTCCCAGCCAAACTGAACAATCGCGTGACAAGGGAATTGGTAAAGGAGGTGACCAAGCACCTGATGGTCACTATGACAGAGCTCAAGAGTTCCACTGTGGAGATGGAAGAAACATTTAGAAGGACAACCTTCTCTGCAGCACTGCACCAATCAGGCCTTTATGGTAGTGCGGCCAGAAGGTCGCCACTCCTCAGTAAAAGGCACATGGCATCCCACTTGGAGTTTGCCTAAAGGTACCTAAAGACTCTCAGATCATGAGAAACAAGATCATCTGGGCTGATGAAAATAAGATTTCAGCCCAAAGACTTAAGGCCAAGCGCCATGTCTGGAGGAAACCTGGCAACGTCCCTACGGTGAAGCATGGTGGTGGCAGCATCATGCTATAGGGATGTTTTTCAGCAGCAGGGCCTGGGAGACTAGTCAGGTTCTAGAGAAAGATGAATGGAACAAAGTACAGATCATTGATGAAAACCTGCTCCAGAGAGCTCAGCACCTCAGACTGGGGCGAAGGTTCACCTTCCATCAGGACAACGACCCTAAGCACACAGCCAAGACAACGCAGGAGTGGCTTCAGCCAGAGCCCAGAATTGAACCCCATCAAACTTCTCTGAAGAGAACTGACAATAGCTGTGCAGCAACACTCCCCATCCAGCCAAGCTTGAAGCATCATACCCAAGAAGACTTGATGCTGCTTCAACAAAGTACTGGGTCTGAATGGGAGTTGGACCGATTATGATTTTTCAACGCCGATACCGATTATTGGAGGACCATAAAAGCCGATACCGATTAAATGGGACGATTTTATTTATTTATTTATTTGTAATAATGACAATTACAACAATACTGAACGAACAGTTATTTTAACTTAATATAATACATCAATAAAATCAATTTAGCCTCAAATAAATAATGAAACATGTTCAATTTGGTTTAAATAATGCAAAAACAAAATGTTGGAGAAGAAAGTAAAAGTGCAATATGTTCCATGTAAAATATGTGCCATGTAAGAAAGCTAATGTTTCAGTTCCTTGCTCAGAACATGAGAACATATGAAAGCTGGTGGTTCCTTTTAACATGAGTCCTCAATATTCCCAGGTAAGAAGATTTAAGTTGTAGTGATTATAGAAATTATAGGACTATTTCCCTCTATACCATTTGTATTTCATTAACCTTTGACTATTGGATGTTCTTAAAAGGCACTTTAGTTTTGCCAGTGTAACAGTATAGCTTCCGTCCCTCTCCTCGCTCCTCCCTGGGCTCGAACCAGGAACACTTTGACAATTAGCGCGCGCTAACTAGCTAGCCATTTCACTTCGGTTACACGAGCCTCATCATCTCGGGAGTTGATAGGCTTGAAGTCATAAACAGCGCAATGCTTGACGCACAACGAAGAGCTGCTGGCAAAACGCATGAAAGTGCTGTTTGAATGAATGTTTATGCACCTGCTTCTGCCTACCACCGGTCAGTCAGATACTTGTATGCTCAGTCAGATTCTATGCAATTTAGGACACGCTAGATAATATCTAGTAATATCATCAACCATGTGTAGTTAACTAGTGATTATGATTAATTGTTTTTTAGAAGATAAGTTTAATGCTAGCTAGCAACTTACCTTGGCTTACTGCATTCGCATAACAGGCAGCCTCCTTGTGGAGTGCAACGAGAAAGAGGCAGGTCGTTATTGCGTTGGACTAGTTAAGGTTGCAAGATTGGATCCCCCGAGCTGACAAGGGGAAAATCTGTCGTTCTGCCCCTAAACAAGGCAGTTAACCCACTGTTCCTAAGCCGTCATTGAAAATAAGAATGTGTTCTTAACTGACTTGCCTAGTTAAATAAAGATTAAATAAAAGGTGTAAAAAAATAATAATAATAACATAATAAATAAATAAAAATCATATTTAAAAAAGTCGGCAAATCAGCGCCCAAAAATACCGTTCCGATTAATCGGTCGACCTCTAGTCTGAATACCTGGGTAAATGTAATTGAATTTGAGATATAGCTATATTAGCAAAACAAATCTAAAAAAACAGTTTTTGCTTCGTCATTATGGGGTATTGTGTGTAGATGTATGAGGGAATAAAATGATTTAATCAATTTTAGAATGAGGCTGTAATGTAACAAAATTCAAGTGGTCTGAATACTTAACGAAGGCAATGCAGGATATGCTAAAATATTCTGTCAAACATTGAAAGACTTGTTTTTTACAAATGTAGGTTATTTTCATACTTATTTTGTTTAGGTTATTTAACAGCTTTCAGAAAGTATTCATACCCCTTGACTTTTTCCACATTCAAAATTGATTTCAATTGAGATGATTTTGTGTCACTGGCCTACACACAATACCCCATAATGTCAAAGTGGAATTGTGTTTTTGGAAATGTTTACAAACTAATAAATCAAAAGCTTAAATGTATTGAGTCAAGTATTCAACCCCTTTGTTATGGCAAGCCTAATGAGTTCAGGAGTAAACATTTGCTTAACAAGCCACATAATAAATTGCATGGACTCACTGTGTGCAATAATAGTGTTAACAGGTTTTTTTAATGACTTCCTCATCTCTGTACCCCACACTTACAATTATGTGTAAGGCATCTCAATTGAGCACTGAATTTCAAACACTGATCCAACCACAAAGACCAGGGAGGTTTTCCAATGACTCGCAAAGGGCACCTATTGGTAGATGGATAAACATCTTAAAAAGCAGACATTGAATATATCTGAGCATGGTGAAGTTACTAGATGACAATTTCGATGGTCTATAAATACACTCAGTTACTACAAAGATACAGGCGTCCTTCCTAACTTAGTTGTGTCATGAAGTTGGCCTGAGTGGGGGAGGTTTAAAACCCCCCATAAATACCTTTCCCTTTTTTCCTCTCTAATCTACCGATGTGACTATTGAAAATCCCTTGGTTAACATTGAGAGAGAGTCTGGGGACATCAAAAGATGGGAATGGAACCATATTTCGGTCATCCAACCAGCTGAAAATATGCGTTGGTACGAAATGAATTTGATGCCAGATCAGTTGGCGTCTGAGACATTATTGCTGATGATAGGACGACAAACTGTATCTTGGAAAATCTACACATTCGAGTTGTCAGATTCACATGGAATTGTTGTGCAATTTAAATGTTTAAATATGAAACTATTTGTGAAACGATTAAATGTAATTTTAGCTTCCAAATGAGATAATTGGGTTTTCATTTTTTTTTCTCTCCACACCTTTATTTAACCAGGTAGGCTAGTTGAGAACAAGTTCTCATTTACAACTGCGACCTGGCCAAGATAAAGCATAGCAGTGTGAACAGACAACAGAGTTACACATGGAGTAAACAATTAACAAGTCAATAACACAGTAGGAAAAAAAGAAAAAAAAGAGTCTATATACATTGTGTGCAAAAGGCATGAGGAGGTAGGCGAATAATTACAATTTTACAGATTAACACTGGAGTGATTAATGATCAGATGGTCATGTACAGGTAGAGATACTGGTGTGCAAAAGAGCAGAAAAGTAAATAAATATAAACAGTATGGGGATGAGGTAGGTAAATTGGGTAGGCTATTTACCGATAGACTATGTACAGCTGCAGCGATCGGTTAGCTGCTCAGATAGCAGATGTTTGAAGTTGGTGAGGGAGATAAGTCTCCAACTTCAGCAATTTTTGCAATTCGTTTCAGTCACAGGCAGCAGAGAACTGGAACGAAAGGCGGCCAAAAGAGGTGTTGGCTTTAGGGATGATCAGTGAGCTACACCTGCTGGAGCGTGTGCTACGGGTGGGTGTTGCCATCGTGACCAGTGAACTGAGATAAGATGGAGCTTTACCGAGCATGGACTTGTAGATGACCTGGAGCCAGTGGGTCTGGCGACAAATATGTAGCGAGTTCATGAGTGAACTATGCTCAACTCAGTGGCCCTGCCCATGTGAACAGACATTGGTTATAAACTATGAAACACGCCCTTCTCTCCCCTCCTATATATAAAGCCCTTGACGAAAATGTAACTTTCTGTTGCGAGGACGTTAGGGCGACAGTCCTATGTTAAAAGGGCTCAGATAACAAGATGTTCCAAGGACGTGTGGATTTGAGGTCCCCACGTTGAAAGGACAAAGACCACCTACAGAACTAAGCCATCCTTAGAACCTAACGAAATTAACATTGAATTTCAATGTGAAGGTGACTACCTACATACCGGAAGGATGAATTTCGAATATACCAGCCAGAATATAGCATGAGCATATAGAATGGCAACTTGGTATGAAATTTGAACTCTTATTCATAATTAAACCAAATGTTGTATTGCTGATTCAATTTGTTAGCCAGGGTTTGTGAAGATAACCAAGAATTTACAACTTTCAGATGAGACTAAATAAGGTGATGATTAAATATTGACTGCTACTGGCATAAAAGATTACTAGGTCTTTAAGAGTTTATTCGGTAGATAACAGCTCTATAAACATTATTTAGTGGTGCCCCGACTTTCTAGTTAACTATCTACCTGATTAGCTTAATCAGGTAATATTAATTACAGAGAAATGATTTTATAGAATAGCATGTCATATCACTTAATCCGGCATAGCCAAAGACACAACAGTTGCCAGAGAGAAAGGAAACCGCTTAAGGATTTCACCGTGAGGCCATGGTGACGTTAAAAAAGTTAAAGTATTATGGGTGTGATAGGAGAAAACTGAGGAAACCGTAGTTAGTCCACAATACTAAGAATGACAAGGAAGCCTGTACATAATGCATGTTTTGAATAATTGTATCCCGTTTGCAATAAGGCACTAAAGTAAAAATGCAAAATTAACTTTATGTCCTGAATACAAAGCGTTATGTTTGGGGGCAAATCCATCTCATCACTGAGTATCACGTCATATTTTCAAGCATGATCGTCGGCTACATCATGTTATGGATATGCTTGTCATCGGCAAGAACTAGGGAGTTTAAGATAAAAAGAAACTGAATAGATCTAAGCAAAGGGAAAATCCTAAAGGAAAACCTGGTTCAGTCCATTTTCCAACACACTGTGAGAAATTCATATTTCAGCAGGACAATAACCTAAAACACAAGGCCAAATCTACACTGGAGTTGCTTACCAAGACAACATTGAATGTTCCTGAGTGGCCTAGTTACAGTTTTGACTTAAAATTGGCTTGAAACTATAAGGCAAGACGTGAAAAAGGCTGTCTATCAACAATCAACTTGACAGAGCATGAAAAATTGTTTAATGAATAATGTGCAAATATCGCACAATGCAGGTGTGCAAAGCTCTTAGAGACTTACCCAGAAAGACTCAACTGTAATCGTTGCCAAAGCAGATTCTAACATGTATTGACACAGGGGTGTGAATACTTATGTAAATTAGATATTTAATTTCCAATACATTAAAAAATAAATAATCTAAAAACATGTTTTCACTGTCATTATGGGGTATTGTGTATAGATGGCGGAGAAAAAAAGGTGCATATTTAGGATTTGTACAGTTTGATAGGGAAAAAGGTATAGCCTAAAGATAATGGGCTTATTCATTTTTAGCCTAAGCCAATGTTCATTCAAGTGCTAGAAAGAATGTTACAGCAAAACGTCAGTATAGGGACAAAGTGGAGTCGCAATTCAACAGCTCAAACACAAGACTTACGTGGCAGGGTCAACAGACAATCACGGACTACAAAAAGAAAACCAGCCATGTTGATGACACTGACGTCTTGCTTCCGGACAAGCTAAACACCTTTTTCGCCCGCTTTGAGGATAACACAATGCCACCGACGCGGCCAGCTACCAAGGCCCTGTGGGCTCTCCTTCTCCGTGACCGACGTGAGTAAGACATTTAACACAATGCAATCGCCATTGCACTGCCCTATCCCATCTGGACAAGAGGAATACCAATATAAGAATGCTGCTCCTTGACTACAGCTCTGCATTCAACACCATATTACCATAGTACAATCTCATCATTAAACTCAAAGCCCTGGGTCCTGGACCTGAAAATTCACCCCCAAGTGGTGAGGGTAGGAAACAACACCTCCACTTCGCTGATCCTCAACACTGGGGCCCCACAAGGGTGCGTGCTCAGCCCCCTTCTGTATTCCCTGTTCACCCATGACTGTGTGGCAACGCACGCCTCTAACTCGATCATCAAGTTTGCAGATGACACAACAGTAGTAGGTTTGATTACCAACAATGACAAAACAGCCTAAAGGGAAGAGTTGAGGGCTCTGAGAGTGTGGTGCCAGGGAAATAACCTCTCACTCAACATCAACAAAACAATGGAGATGATTGTAGACTTCAGGAATCAGCTGAGGGAGCACCCCCCTAATCCAAATTGACGGGATCGCAGTGGAGAAGGTGGAAAGCTCCAAGTTCCTCTGCGTACACATCACTGGCAAACTGAAATGGTCCATCCACACAGACAGTGTCGTGAAAAGGTGTAACAGCGCCTCTTCAACCTCAGGAGGCTGAAGAAATTTGTCTTGGCACCTAAAACCCCTTACAAACTTTTACAGATGCATAATTGAGAGTATCCTGCCGGGCTGTATCACCGCCTGGTACAGCAACTGTACCGCTTACAAACGCAGGGCTCTCCAGAGGGTGGTGAGGTCTGCCCAACGCATCCCTGGGGGAAAACTACCCACCCTCCAGGACATAAAGCAACAGATGTGTACAGGAAGGGAAAAACAATCATCAAGGACATTAACCACCCGAGCCACTGCCCGTTCACCCCACTATCATCCAGAAGGCGGGGGTCAGTACAGGTGCGTCAAAACTGGGACCGGAAGACTAAAAAACTGCTTCCCTCTCAAGGCCATCAGACTGTTAAATAGCCAACAGTCACATTAGAGGCTGCTGCCTATATACATAGACTTGAAATCACTGGCCACTTTAATAAATAGAACACTAGTCACTTTAATAATGTTTACATATTTTACATTACTCATCTCATAGTGTATTCTATTCTAATGCATCTTAGTCTATGCCACTCTGACATTGCTCGACCATATATTTATAAATTCTTAATTCCATTCCTTTACTTAGATGTGAGTATTGTTGTGAAATTGTTAGATATTACTGCACTGTTGGAGCTAAAGACACACGCACTTCGCTACACCTGCAATAACATCTACTAAACATGTATGTGACTAATAAAATTTGATTTTGTGCTAAATAATCATTTGTTTATCTATTACAATTCAAAAGTTATTGAAAATAATGTTTGAGACTTTTTGAAAGTGCTGCTGCAGGAGCATATGACCGATTGCATGTTGTGCAGGACATTAATAAACACGGACAATATTACTATAATAAACACTGACAATATTACAAATATTAGTTTATCATTTTAACTTGTCAAAGTAACATTTACTGCAACTTATTGACAGTAGCCTGTGTGTTGGCATATAGTATTGGCTGTTTGGTTTGCAAGGAGAGATATTCTGACGGCACAATTTACTTTGCCAACACTTTGGTTAAGTAACGCAGAAACGTACCATGTGTGTTTATACTTCCTATTCGATTAGTCTCTTGCAATTATTTGTTCTCTCTCTCTCTCATAACTACACTATGTTTTTATTTAGGCTATTTTCAAACAACAATTTGCACTGCTTTGGATCTCTTCTCTCTTTGTACAATCTACATTGTCCTCTTGCCTTATGCTAATATTCTAACTACCTTATATGTATTGAACATTTAGCCTATGGGGAAAGGGGAATAGGCCAATTGGCATGCGGCCCTGCTGTGTGCTCGGTGGTAAAATCATCCAACCCTAGTGGCAATGTGTCACTAGTTTCTATCATCTTCCTGAGAACTTCCCCAGGCTTTCAAAAGTAAACTAGAGATCTAGACATGGAAAGTGTATGTTTAAGTTGGAACATCTACTCACTCAAAAGCCTCGAGAGGAACGTTAATCTCATGTAGCTGCTGGCGACATTTCTCAATGTCCTGCAGTCCCGTGATCATGTAGTTTCTGAAATGCACAGGAGCAGAGACGTTTCAACAACTAGCAGGCAAAATCATCAACCGCAACTACCATACAACTAACTTACTACCTCAACATGACTGTCAGCGTTTAACCTGGTCTGTAAACTGGTCATCTCTGTATGCAAGGAGATACCTACTGCAGCCCTCATCCTCCACCTGTTCTGACAGTCACATTCTGTTAAAGGTCCCGAAAGCACACACACATCCCCGGGTCGCTCCGCTTTTCAGTTGACTGCAGCTAGCGACTGGAACCAGCTGCAACAAACACTCAAACTGGACAGTTTTCGCTCTTCATTCAAAGACTCAATCATGGACACTCTTACTGACAGTTGTGGCTGCTTTGCGTTATGTATTGTCGTTCTACCTTCTTGCCCTTTGTGCTGTTGTCTGTGCCCAATAATGTTTGTACCATGTTTTCTGCTGCTGTCATGTTGTGTTGCTGCTACCATGTTGTTGTCATGTGTTGCTATCACGCTATGTTGTCTTAGGTCTCTCTTTATGTAGTGTTGTGGTGTCTCTCTTGTGATGCGTTTTTTAATCCCAGTCCCTGTCCCTACAGGAGACCTTTTGCCTTCTGGTAGGCAGTCATTGTAAATAATAATTTGTTCTTAACTGACTTGTCTAGTTAAATAAACGTAAAAGAAAATAATATGTGCAGTCTTTTATACCCTTTTGTGTGTCGATGACCGCGATGTGCAATTTTAGTCCTCGGGAGCCTGGTGTCACTTTTCCCCAGTCCCAACTAACACGCCTGACTCCATTTAAATCAACTAATTATGATCTTCCGTTTTTTTTAATAAAGTGTGACACCACTCCGGCCCCCGAGGACTGGAGTTGCCCATCCCTGGTCTATGACATTGACTGTACTAACTAGCTATCAACGTAGCTAACTAACTTAACTATGTGGAGGCTAGCTAGCATTGGTTAACCATAATTTTACTTTTGTAAACAACTCGTGTATTGATAACTTGGGGAGTTAGTAGTAACATGTTTAAGTGGCTAGCTTTGATGGCTAGTAATACTAGAAACACATAGCTATCTAACTGGCATCACTTACAGTTTTTGGTTGAGTCCTGTTTGACTGCTAGGTTGAAAGTCGCTAACGATAATTCCCATCTGTCGAATATTTTCAACGAACTTCTCGAGATGCTCCTCGAGGTTATCAAATTTCTCAGCCATGTCGCCAATAAAACGTTATGTGTTCATTTCTCATAAACATAAAATATTTGTGAAAATATAAAACCCCAGCCAATGCCTTTTGTCAATTCATCACAATGTTAATCACTTCCCAGACCCCCATGGGGTCGTCACTAGTTACCACAGCCACAAGGGGATAATTAAGGCTAAACCCCGCCTATTTCTAAAATGTATCTTCTTAAAATCTGATTTTAAAACAAACCTTAACCCCAACATTACCCACACTGATAACCTCACGTCTAACCTTAAATTAATAGCAAAAAGCACATTTTTGTTTTCATACATTTTTACGATAACAACATTTTTTACCTTGTGGCTGTGGTAACTAGTGACAAACACTCCCATGGCATACTGCTTTCCGGAAGGGTGAGAGCCAATCATTGGCGAATGTGTAGTTGCCGTAGCAACAGACTGCCGTCTGCAGCTCAAGATTACCGCAAAGCATCGTGTTCTGAAATGTCGAAACATTGTTGCAAATAACATTGATTTGAAAATGTATCATCCTCACCATGCATGTGTAATGCAGTGAATTTTCCTGCATATATGTATAGTTTGGTGGACAATGTTTTGTAAATGTTTTCAATTAATAAAAGCAGTGCAGTGAAACATGAAAATATACAAAATATAAAACAGAGTAAAATAATTTGTAGGTGACTTAAGGCAGCCTGTTTGAAGCCACTTTGTAATATAATAGCCTTAACATTAGGCTATAGGCTACACTGAATATATCCCCACCTCTCTTGTCCTGTTAGGATAGAACATAAACATGATTAAGCTACAAAATAATTTAGAGGACCAGTTATTTCAGTTTTGGAAATGGAATTTAGTTTAGGGTGAAGTATGCATGAGTGGGACACTTTTTGGTAGATCGCTATGAAGACGATCAAAATCAGTTTACCCCTACTCTAGTGATGCTAATTTCAATTAAGGTCTTATCTAAATGTTTATGATCAAACAACTTGAAAATGTATTATTCAGTGGATGCTACAACCACTAAAAGAACATCAGACCCATACGTTTGCTAAAGCATGGCTTTCAGTGTTAGTGGGACACTTTAGTAAATGAACTGGGACACTATTTTTCTCATTGGAAATACATTAGTGTTCCACTTACATTTACATTCCACTTGACCTCACACTTGTCATGAACTCATCAATAAGACTTTGTAGAAGCTTGTAGACTCTGTTTTTACAATTTTGTGACAATAACCGTTTAAAACAAACCTCTCCATGCCATTGGAAAATGTATTTGAAGACATTCCAAGATCTTGGTGAAAATCTAACTGAGGGAGTCTGTACAGCTTTTACTTGATCCTGAAACACCTCTACTATCCCCCAAATTCTGTCCCCGACTCTTTTCTATCCTCCATTTCTTACATGTCAGGTGCTTGCTTCCTTTCTTTCTTTTCCTACCCTTATTATATCCCCCTGATTCCTTCAACCGTCATCACATGATGTTTATTTACTATATAGCATCTAAAATCGATTCAGAGATGTTATGAACAACTAAAACAACATATTCCAGTGTATTTATAGAATATCTAATGAAGGGAAATACATTTACATTTATTAAAGGTTTGTTTTGTAGCTGAAAAGGTCCCACTATTCAAGCACAATTCAGGGGAAGTGGAACAGCACTAAAAATCTAATTTCATAAAATATAATAACCTTTTACATGAATGGTTATTATATACTGAGCAAAAATATAAACACAACATGCAACAATTTCAGCAATTTTACTAAGTTACAGTTCATAAGGAAATTTGGCCCTAATCTATGGATTTCACATGACTGGGCATAGGTCCACCCACTTGGGAACCAAGGCCTACCAACTGGGGAGCCAGGCCCAAACAATCAAAGTAAGTTTTTTTCCCACAAAAGGGATTTATTTGACAGAAATACTCCTCATTGTCGTCAGCTCTCTGGGTGGCTGGTATCAGACGATTCCTCAGGTGAAGAATTCGGATGTGGCGGTTTATGGTAGAGAAATTAAAATTCAACTCTCTGGCAACAACTCTGGTAGACATTCCTGCAGTCAGCAAGCCAATTGCACGCTCCCTCAAAACTTGAGACATCTGTGGCATTGTGTTGTGTGACAAAACTGCACATTTTAGAGTGGCCTTTTATTTTTTTCTGTGGATAGATCATAAAAGACCACTGGATCTTTTATTTCAGCTCATGAAACATGGGACCAAGACTTTACATTTTGCGTTTATATTTTTATTCCGTATATATATTTTAAACACTACAAATAACTACTAATTTAACACAAAAAGCTAGATTGTTGAATTATAATTGAAGGAATCACAGCCCTGTCAATCTAGCACAAGGTTTCATAAAGTGCCTTGCAAAAGTATTCATCCCTCTTGGCGTTTTTCCAATTTTGCATTCTTGAGGGAAAATCTTCCAGAGATTTGAGACTAGGGCAGAGGTTCACCTTCCAGCAGGACAATGACCCTAAGCATACTGCTAAAGCAACCCTAGAGTGGTTTAAGGGTAAACATTTAAATGTCTTGCAATGGCCTAGTCAAAGCCCAGACCTCAATCCAATTGAGAATATGTGGTATGACTTAAAGATTGCTGTATACCAGCAGGACCCATCCAAATTGAAGGAGCTGGAGCAGTTTTGCCTTGAAGAATGGGCAAAAATCCCAGTGGCTAGACGTGCCAAGTTTACAGAGACATACCCCAAGAAACATGCAGCTGTAATTGCTGCAAAAGGTGGCTCTACAAAGTATTGAATTTGGGGGGGGGGGGGGTGAATAGTTATGCACACTCAAGTTTTTTTTTTTTTTTTACATTTACATTACATTTAAGTCATTTGGCAGACGCTCTTATCCAGATGACATCCAGTGGAACAGCCACTTTACAATAGTGCATCTAAATCATTTAAGGGGGGGGGGGTGAGAAGGATTACTTTGTCCTATCCTAGGTATTCCTTAAAGAGGTGGGGTTTCAGGTGTCTCCGGAAGGTGGTGATTGACTCCGCTGTCCTGGCGTCGTGAGGGAGTTTGTTCCACCATTGGGGGGCCAGAGCAGCGAACAGTTTTGACTAGGCTGAGCGGGAACTGTACTTCCTCAGTGGTAGGGAGGCGAGCAGGCCAGAGGTGGATGAACTCAGTGCCCTTGTTTGGGTGTAGGGCCTGATCAGAGCCTGGAGGTACTGCGGTGCCATTCCCCTCACAGCTCCGTAGGCAAGCACCATGGTCTTGTAGCGGATGCGAGCCTCAACTGGAAGCCAGTGGAGAGAGCGGAGGAGCGGGGTGACGTGAGAGAACTTGGGAAGGTTGAACACCAGACGGGCTGCGGCGTTCTGGATGAGTTGTAGGGGTTTAATGGCACAGGCAGGGAGCCCAGCCAACAGCGAGTTGCAGTAATCCAGACGGGAGATGACAAGTGCCTGGATTAGGACCTGCGCCGCTTCCTGTGTGAGGCAGGGTCGTACTCTGCGGATGTTGTAGAGCATGAACCTACAGGAACGGGCAACCGCCCTGATGTTAGTTGAGAACGACAGGGTGTTGTCCAAAATATTTTGCATCTTCAAAGTGGTAGGCATGTTGTGTAAATCAAATGATACAACTCCCCCAAAAATCTATTTTTAATTCCAGGTTGTAAGGCAACAAAATAGGAAAAATGCCAAGCAGGTTGAATACTTTCGCAAGCCACTGTATGTATGGCGGTGTTTCATGAGTTTTAATGGGTCACCCCATCTAGGAAACCTGACCACACACACACTACAATGACGTCACACTAACCCACAGCTATTTGTTCATACACAGAACACATTCAGGAGAAACCAAATAACTTTTGTTGTGCATGGGTTGCAAAATTACCATAGTTCAGTACAATCTAACGAAAATGTACCACTATACCTGATGTCCCACTAATGCTGACATCACCCTGCTTTCTGAATTGACTGGAATTGAAATGGAATTGTCCCCAGCCCTGAGGCATATAGGCCTGTATTACGGGAGTGGGAGAAGCTCTTACGTATCGGCTATGATAGGATGACATTGGCTGAGAAGCCCAGCCCACTTTCACTTTCTCCTGTTTCCTCCACATCTATCCCCCTCTCTCCACATCATTAACCATTCAAACCAGGTAGAGCAGCGGAAGCCAACCCACGTCTGGCCGGTCGTTCCTTTCCGCTGCTATTTGTGTGTGTGAGCGCAGCGAGCTAACGAGGATTGTGTGAGTCCTCGCCAAGGATTAGCGGGGTTGGTTCGTCCTCAGTAACATTAGAGACAGTGTCGCGGCAGCTGCAGTTAAATCAAAGGCTTTAACTCGCTTTGTTGGATGGTAACCGTTTAATATCCCTCTCTCTCCACTGTAATAGCTGCTGTCAGTGCAGCTGAAGACTCGCCTTTTCGTCGCATAGGTTACACGAGGACATTGGGGGTTTAATTTTTCCGAACGGAATTATAAATGGTAAATCGATGTGTATATTAAAATAGAGGTGGTGTGCTATGTGTGAATTATAACCGTTTATAAGAGTAATAACAGTGTAAATGCATATTTCAAAGCAGCTATCTATTCTGTACCCTATGTAGTTTATTGGATAATAGCAGCGATATTCCGCAGCCATTGATTGCCACTAGGAATGCAGTCAATTTCTACAACACAGTCAATCCACTACGCTACTATTGAATATGATTATTTTATCTTCAGTGGCAGATTCATTAAATTGCAAAACGAATAGACAGCAGTTCATCGGTTTATTAATGGTGTGTGTGTTTTTTCAGTCGGACCTCGTCAGAATGATGCACTGAAGAAGGAATAGGCTACGTGCAAGCGTCTGTCCAGAGGCTGCAGTATAGCTGAGGGATTGCGGTGCAAAGGTTTTTTTTACGGTTTCACCGTCTAACATCAGTGGTTGGCTATAAAGGGAGAATCGTGAATCTCGATCCCCCTGCGCTCGGCGGAGACATAATGGCCACTCTACTGCGTAAAATCGGTCTGATTCGTCTTCACGACCGGGACACAGAGGACCCCAAGCATCACCAGGGCTCGCTAAAGGGGACCAAGGGGAACACCAAGAACAACGCCAAGCAGCACTCTCAGACCACCAACGAGACCAACAACCTCCTCAGCACCCCCGAGATAAAAGCGAAGAAGCTGGATCAGCACAGCAGCAAGGACAAACCGTCCGTAAAGGATAAGCAACAGGCCAAGGACACCAAGGAGAAACAGCAGATGGGAGGCGGAGGAGGAGGAGGTGGGATCGGGGTTGGGAAATCAGCGACCAGTGCCTCGATACCACCACTAGCCCCTCACCGGCAGCACTGCACCCAAGTCCGGACGAGAAGACTCATGAAGGAACTCCAGGAGATCCGGCGGTTGGGAGACAACTTTATAACGGTCGAGCTGGTCGACGATAACCTATTTGACTGGAACGTCAAGCTCCACCAGGTAGACAAAGACTCGGCGCTGTGGCAGGACATGAAAGAAACGAACACCGAGTTCATACTGCTGAATGTCTCTTTCCCCGACAATTTCCCCTTCTCCCCGCCTTTCATGCGGGTGCTCACCCCCCGGTTGGAAAACGGGTACGTGCTGGATGGCGGAGCGATATGTATGGAGCTGTTAACCCCCCGCGGATGGTCCAGCGCCTACACAGTGGAAGCCGTGATGAGGCAATTTGCCGCAAGTCTTGTAAAAGGACAGGTGAGGATCTATTTGTTTTATTAATGCACGGGTCTCTATCCCCCAGTCCCTTGTGCGTGTTGTTTTGAAACACGAGACGCAGTGGACGGTAAAGTCTTGGTGTTGAATGTTGACACTTGACACTCATGCGTCATGCGCAATGTTTAGTGTAACCGTACTGCGTAAAAGCTGTCAATGTAGTAGCTTACCCGTGTTCATATCTGCCAAACTGTGTTGAATCGGAATGTTGTTTTATTGTGATACAGATGTCATATTGGGAGACCTATTTCTCTCACCCGTCTCAGAGAGAGCGAGCGAAGGAGAGAGAAGCAGAAATCTATCTACACATTTTAGACGTGATTAATCTTTAGCTGTGACATTACAGCCGCCATTTCGCAGCTGTGCTCTGAATGTTCTCTACTCTGTGTGAGATTCATATTCATCCTCCTACCTCCTCATCGGAATGCATCATCCTTTATCACCTCCAGAAATCCTCGCCGTTAGTGGGGAAAATAAATGTCTAACATAGAATGACAAGGTCACCTCATATCATTTGATAAATGGCGAGATATGGAATAGGTGAGCATGGGAGTTTAATTTCGTAATTTATCTTGTTTGGTAATATAATTTATTATTATTTTGTGGTTCATTTTAGTCACAACACTTCTCAATTGACAGTAGGTCAACCAATCAGCTGAGCAGCCTGACTTGTTAGCCACCTTTTTGCATCATTTCTTTGAACCATACAATTATTTAATTCATCATCGATCCAGGGAGCTCTAACAGTTCTCACGGGTAGTTTCTTAACAGGTGCATTTGTGCATGACAAGAGGAACTTATGTAAAAATATCAAGGACCCCCCCCCCCCCACCCCCCTCCCCTCCAGCGACATAAGAGGGGTTTCTTTTTTACCTTTACTTTTTAGTTGCAGTTGAAGGTTGCAAGTGACATCATCAAGCAACTTTGCTGTTACATGAAGCAACTCAAACCCGATTAAAATTGCATGCAGCAGCCAATCAAATTGAAGCTGCTTGTTTGAGAATTCTAAACTCACACCATGTCATCTGCTGCATTACATTGTGGTTTCACAAAGTATTTGTTTATCCAACCGTTTGGTTATTGTAACAGCAAGCATATAAAATAACTGCAGCCTGTATAATTTAGCTAGGTAGCCAAAATGACATTGCAAACAAATCACAGCTCGCGAGCTTGCAATGAGCTAACCAGGCAAGCAATGAAATAAACTAGCTATCATAGTTAATGGTGGACAATTTCAGTGGAAACTGGTCAGTTGAAATTGATTCACTTAGCGATTACATTTATTGACTGCTAAACCATGTACAATAATTTTTATACATCTCCTGTATAAAAGTGTCTTGATCTGTCAATCATGATCATGGGTTGTGCTGCTCAGCACTGACAGCTGTGTTGACATGACAACCGGGTCGGAATCCCGAACCTTCGAATGGATCATGTAACAAAAGTGTTGTTGCTTTTTATTTTTGTAGTAATTTTGACCCCTTTTTTGACACAATTTCACGATATCCAATTGGTAATTATAATATTGTCTTATCACTGCAACTCCCCAAAGGGCTCGGGAGAGGCGAAGGTCAAGTCATGCATCCGATATCGGGATGTAAAGAGACACCTAATCATGATGTCAATATAAAGCTAAACCAACAACCACACAAACTGAAATTGGAGGAGAGGGAAAAAACAGCAACTTTTGTTTGATTTAGTGACTTTCTTGTTGGTGTGTGTGCCTGCTCGGCCGAGCTCAGCTGTG